>NW_010423051.1:24490-34586 GCF_000710305.1 Buceros rhinoceros silvestris
CCCCAGCCCCTCCTACCCAAGCCTGTACTGTTACAGGGAGTTGTTGTGACCCAAGTGCAGGACCCGGCACTTGGCCTCATTGAACCTCATACAACTGGCCTTAGCCCATCAATCCAGGCTGTACAGATCCCTCTGCAGAGCCTCCCGACCTTCGAGCTGATCAACACTCCTGCCTAACTTGGTGTCACCTGCAAACTTACTGAGGGTGCACTCGATCCCCTCATCCAGATCATTGTTAAAGATATTAAAGAGAACAGGCCCCAATACTGAACCCTGGGGGACACTGCTGGTGACTGGCCACCAGCTGGATTGAACTCCACTCACCACCACTCTCTGAGTCCAGCCATACAGTCAGCTTTTCATGCAGCAAAGGGTACACTCTTCCAAGCCACAAGCAGCCTGTTTCTCCAGGGGAATGCTGTAGGAAACAGTGTCAAAGGCTCTACTAAAGTCTAGGTAGACAATGTCCACAGCTCTTCCCTCATCCACTAGGTGAGTCACCTTGTCATAGAAGGAGATCAAGGTAGTCAAGCAGGATCTGCCTTTCATAAACCCGTGGTAACTGGGCCTGATCATCTGCTTGTCCTGCACATGCCACATGATGGCACTCAAGATGATCCGCTCCATAACCTTCCCCAGCACTGAGGTCAGACTGACAGGCCTGTAGTTCCCTGGATCCTCCTTCCAGCCCTTCTTGTAGATGGACGTCATATTGGCTAACCTCCGGCCGACTGAAACTTCCCGAGTTAGCCAGGAAAGCTGATAAGCGATGGAAAGTGGCTTGTTGAGACTTTCTGCCAGCTCCCTCAGTACCCTTCAGTGGATCCTGTCTGGCTCCATAGACTTGCATGCGTCTAAGTGGTGCAACAGATCACTGGCCATTTCCTCTTGGGTTATGGGGGCTTCAATCCGCTTCTCATCCCTGTCTTCCAGCTCAAGATGCTGAGCACTCGGAGAACAACTGATCTTACCATTAAAGACTGAGGCAAAGGCAGCGTTCATAACCTCAGCCTTTTCATCATCCTGGGTCACTATGTTTCCCCTGCATCCAGCAAAGGATGAAGATTCTCCCTAGCCCTCCTTTTGCTGTTGATGTATTTATAGAAACATTTTTATTGTATTTTATGGCACTGGCCAGATTAAGTTCTAGTTGGGCTTTGGCCTTTCTAATTTTCTCCGTGCACAGCCTCACAAGATCCTCAGTGGCCTGTCCCTTCTTCCATAGGCCATAGACTTTCCTTCGGAGTTCCAGCCAAAGCTTTCTGGTCAGCCAGGCTGGTCTTCTACTTTGCCAGCTTGTCTCTCAGCACAAGGGGACGGCCTGCTTCTGCGCCTTTAGGAGTTCCTTCTTGAAGCATGTCCAGCCTTCCCGGACTCCTTTGCCCTTTAGGGCTGCCTCCCAAGGGACTCTGTCAAACAGTCTCCTAAACAAGCCAAAGTCTACCCTCTAGAAGTTCTACTGACCTCATTCCTATCTTCCTCAAGAACTGAAAACTCTCCTGTTTCATGATCACTGTGTCTAAGCCAGCTTCCAACATTCACATCACCCACAAGTCCTTCTGTTGTGAACAACAGGTCTAGCAGGGAGCCTTCCCTAGTTGCCTCTCTCACCACTTGCATCAGGAAGTTCTCTTCCACACAATCCAGGAACCTCCTGGATTGTTTCCTCTCTGCTGGATTGTATTTCCTGCCCCACAATCTGGGTAGTTAAAGTCGCCCACAAGAACAAGTGGTAGTGGTTGTGGGACTTGTGGCACTTTCAGGAAATAGTTGTGTCTTGTGTTTTTCATTATAGTTCAGGTTTAACAATCCTATCTCTAAATTCCATGTACAGGCATGGTTTTTCTCAGAAGTTGCTCTTTTGGAATCTGTGGGGAAATAAATAAATTCCTTGTACACTGTTATACATTGTGTCTTATTTCTCAAAAGGTAGTTTGAAGCTTCTGTTCCTTGTCTTTTAGTGTACAAGGATTTAGTAGCTTAAGCCGTGGATATTGAACATCAGCTTTAAGGTCATAACATAACATAACATAACATAAGCTTTAAGGTATTTTTTTCACAAGCTGAAGGGGAAGAATTGTTTGGAGCCGTGGTCTTGGTTCTGAGAGCTGCTTGCAGTTTCTGCCACGTTGTTAGAAACCAAACAATTTGGCAGAATTCTTGCAGATTAGGATTAGAAGAAGGAGAGGATGAAAGATTGGTTAAAGGGGGAATGCAGAGTGACTGAACCCCCTGCTCTGAGCATATCACTTTATCTGAAGCACTCTCATTATAGACAGTTGCTGAATGTTTTTTCTGTTCAAGGTCATTAAGAATAAAAAATTGTGTTTGCTAATCAGATGAGAACTTCATTGCTTTGTTTCAGAGACCAAGACACACATAATTTTTTAGCTGCAAAAGTTATACAGTTTAAGTTCACAAGGCTAATTGGAAAGTTTGAGTTTTTTTAAAAAAAAGAATCAGGTTTTTTTTTTTTAAGGTAGTAACAAGAAAGGTGAAGAAAGTGCCTCAGTTTTGAATAGAGTAAAATATGTTTAAGGACTAATTATATTATTTTTAAAAAATGGTGCCTAGTTTTACTGAAGATTTTTTCAACCCAATAATACACAATAGAAAAGTGCGTATTCGAGCATTGCAGGCAAGGCCCATTGTGCTCATAGGGTTAAGGGTGTGTCAGTGTTTCTATTATAGTCTTGTGTATTTTATGAGATAAAGATGGTTATAGTAATTGGTTCCACACTGAAACGTAGCTTGATAGATTGAGACCCGAGATCAAAGTTATATTTTTAGAAATGTGTTCTGGGAATGACTTAAACTGCTGTGGTTTGTTTATGGTACACTGGATTCCCAAGGCCCCCGTTAAGGCTCATGGTCACACTAAAGGCAGTTGTGTATAAACAGGTAGGTAGGCACAATGCCCGTGCAAGCAGTTTACAGTCTCATACACTCACCCAGTGGCTGTTGTTTAAATAGGTGCTTAATCCCACCAGATCAGGCTCTGCTAATCAAAGCATGGGTCTGAAATTCCACTCAGGTGTACTGAGGTCTTTCTGCTCACTGGGAGAGCAATCTTTAGTGTCTCCATCCTGTACCCAGAACACCAGCTTTGAGGTACTTGCTGGCATGTAAGACTGTTGGGTTCTCGTTCTTTGCTCCTCAGCTGTGCAGATTGGCTCAGGGAGAAGGAAGAGCCTATTCCAAGTCTCCGCATTTGACCTTCTTCCTTGGATGTGCTCTGGGGTGCCTCTGCTACTGACTCCACTCTTGGAGTTGTGTGGAGCAATGTGAGGAATGGTGTCACGTAAGCCAAAAAGATGTGCAGTGTTTCTCAGCTGGGACATAGTTCACTTGATACATGGGGCTAAGATGTAAACTAACTAAAAAAGCAAATTGTTCCTATTGTTTTAGGCTCCCCACGAAGCTGTTTGGGACATCTTTGGCTCATGTGACATGATCTGCACATTTTCTGTTGCTAAGCAGGACACCTGTTAGGAATGTCTCTCTAAGATTCACTAAGTGTCCTTTGGAAAAGGAGGCCTGGTTCTTTTCTCAGTTTGGTTTTTATTTTGAGGTGACTGTGGTCATTTCATTTGGAATTACTGTTTGCTTGACTAGAAAGGAATAGGCTCACCATTTGCCAAAAGCAGGACAAGTTCTCCATACCTTGTTCTAATCCTACCTGTATCTTGAGGACGAGGGTTTTGATTTACCCTTGTCTTCTGACAGTGTTACACCAGAAACAAGTAATAGCTTTGAGAGCAAAGATCTGAACTTCACATCTATATATTTTGTAAACTATTGTTTTCAAAAATGAGCATGAAAACAATTTCTTTTTCAGCACAAATGAGATGTTACTGTCACATTTGGCCTGAGGTATTTACGATTTACTCCACAGCATCAAAACAAAGTTTATAAAGAATTTGTTACAGAGCCTCAGGTAGTTATCCACTTGCTGCTAAAGAAGAGATATCAGATAGGAAGAATTTTTACTTACAGAGAAACATCTGTGTATAAGGGACTGTTAACCAGAAACATTCGTCTTTTCATACTGTTAGAATGTTGAAAAGCTTTTAATGCTATGTATTAGTTCTTGCAGATTGCTTGCCAATTTTATATCAGTAACATCTAAACAGTAAGTAATTGCTTATGATAATGAGTACAAACTAATTTACTGGAATATGTTAATATTCACAATGCATTTTAGAACAGCGGGGTATTCAAAAAAATACTACTCTCTTGTTTAACTTCAGTGCTTAGGTGGCGTCGTTATTACAAATCGTAGCAAAATCATCAGAAAGGCAGCCTCTCATTGAACAGCCGTCTTCCTGAGACTCCTGCACGTGAGAGCAAGGAATATGTGGTATCCTTTGAGAACTAAACAGGATATGAACAAAACCGTCTAGATTTAAATAATGAAGGTTAATTTCTGATTGATGTTCATTAGATGAACATTTAGAAGACAGACAGAGAGCCTTCTTTCCCTTATGACTTGTAAAATTTAACAAATTTCAAGTTGAATAGCATACAGTCACTTTTTAAATATTTGGGTGTCTTCAATGGATTTTCTTTTTGTGGGAGATGTAGAAATATTTCTATAAACTGTTTTTTGTGAATCTGTGACAGAAATACTGTAGTGCAGGAGTCCCCTAAACTTCCAAGTTAGTATTCCTTAGCTGATTCTGCAAGACTGGTGTTTAGTCTATTTGGATCATTGTTTTTTCCTTCTGTTCCAGGGAAATGTTTTGATTTTATTTGGGTTGTGTTGGGGTTTTTTAGCAAACTTAGATGAATGCTTATTGAAAAATGGGTTGTCTCTTAACATGTTTCTGCCCAAAACAGGTTTTCATGTGTATTTGTATTGCTTATAGTTTTGAAGGATTCTTGACATCTTTGTGCATGTTACTATAAAGTTCTGTATTAAAATAAGGCTTCCCAAACTATTGGAGACTGATGTTCACTCGAGGAGATTAAAAGCAGTAATAATTTCCTCCAGCCAAACCTTTGAAGCGAAGGGTCTACCCAAGATCACTGCTGTAATTATGCTGGGTTAGTCCTCAGAGGGTGATTAACTGCTAACCGTTCTTGCATACATGGGTGAACTAAGTCATAGATAATAGTACTGGCATATGAAGTGTCAGAGTTGACTCTGGAGTTAGTCCCCGTTGAGATGAATGAATAGCTTATATCCCAAAACCGTTTTGTCAGGTTCTCTCCAAACACCGTTGCAGAATCCAGTGGTTAAACCATGCTCCCTAATTACTCAGCTGTGTAAAACAGTGAAAAGCACAAGATGCATGTTTTTCGCTGCGGCTCTTAATCCTCTGAAGCTGGCAGTGAATTGTTGCTTACAAACAACAGCATAAGGACTTTCCAAAGAAGAATGATAGCAATTATCATAATGACAAGGCATGTAGCGTTTTTGTGCCAGACCACAATTGGAAATCTATTCTGTAGCAGAACAGAAAGAAGTAGGAAGGAAGTGAATTGGCCCAACCTGGCTGGCCCCTGTTAGTTGTTATTATAATGGTCTAATAGCCTTGAAGATTCAAATACAGCTGGATCTCTGCACCCCTATTAAACCCTCTTTGTTTCACGAGCAGATTTGATAACATAAGTAAACATCGATGTCCCAAAATCAATCCTTGGGACAATGACTAGGAAATCTTTCCAGACAGAGTATCATTTGTAGCTGCTTGCTGGTTCTTATTTTCAGGCTTCCCTTGAGCCAACCAGGTATTTTTAGATCATACTTCTCTTTTATCCGATACTTTTTCGAGGTTTGAGTACATGTAATGCTGGTGAAGACTAACTTTGGTTTTAAAATTTGAGGATTTTTAAAATCAGTTATTAGTCTGTGTGTCAAATGGAATGAAATATGAATTTTGGGGCTTGTTCACGCTTAGAGTTAGAAAGGCAATAATACAGTGCTACCAGACTGCAGTTAATATGTAGCCTGCTCATCAGTCCGTCCTTTGCCAGGTCTGCCTCTGAGATGCCTCTAGCAACTGAACAGCTGCTTCAGTGGTGGATTCATGTGCTTCAGGGAGGCTTAAGCTCTGTGGTTGTCCCAAAGATTTAATATCTTTCATTTCATTTCATTTTTACTAGAAGAAGAATGGTTGCTGGTTTTGCATCTCAGGATGTAAGTTTCTCTCTAAGAAACTCTGCTCTTTCTGTTTTTCCCCAGCTGTAGCTTCTCTGTCTACTTGAAAGTGCTCTGAAATGCTACCACAACACTATTTTGTCTGCCAACTGTTAGTCATTGAGTAATTAGTAGGAGAGCATGTAAGCTACAGAACTTACTCTTTGCTACCTTTCCAAACAAGCAATATTAAACTTCACTGCACGTTGCCCATAATACTACTTGCTATTTTCAGAAGAGGCTCCAACTCAGCAAACTCTGGAAGTAGCATCTTACCTTAATCCAGCATCTGACATCCTTGTTGTGCTTGTATCATTTTTCAGCGAATTTAACAGGCTTAAAGTTAGTTACCAGTGCTTTTATTTTCAGTATGTTATACATTTCTTCTGAGACAAGTTTTACTACTTTTGAGAGCTCTCTAAGTATTTTAGGATTTTTCAAGAGTAAATTATGAGGTACACAGTTTAGCGAGGAAGATAATATAAATGTCACCTAAAAATAACTATGTTAACACAAGATTGGATAGCTGGAGTACTGTATGAGTAAGGAAGCCAATAAGAAATAAAGACTTTAGCCTAGAAGTTTACTAGACATTTGCAGCCAAACTCCTGTCCATTTTAACATAATTAAATAACTTAAGGCTAGCTACTTCAAATGTTGGTATCTTCATTATAAGGAATAGTGGTTTGATTTTTAAAGTTTGCCAGAAATGCTGCAACACTTCTGAGAATCAGGATACTGCTGTAGGTATTAGAATAAAAACATAATTTCAGGCACTCTGTTTTGCATGAAATAATGACTTTTTTAAAAGTATTAGATTATTTCTTTGAAAAGTACATTGCTTTTTGATGTTCCATTTCATGGATATATAAAGAAAATTAATTTTTTAATTTTCTTCTGCTGTTTTTGGCCTATATGTGCATCTGTGCAGAGCTACTTTTGTGGGAAATGATCCAAATCCTGATGCATAAACAGGTTATCTTCAACTTTCAGTCCTCCAAGTTGAGTCAGCAAGCTTGGAAACTCTAACAACTCAAGTTACTTGGCTTACGGAATTTCTAACTTTTGCCAGGTATCTGTTGAGTTTGTAAGGTCCCTGGACTGGAACCACTGAATGATTTCACACAGGCCACCAACAGATGGTAACAACATTTGGTCTCCATCGACCTGCGTAGTATTTGAGCTAATGTCCTAGTTTCTGCATCCGGTTACAAATCCCTTCAACTAATCAGCCCCTTAACTGCGTTCTTCTTGTATGTTGGCACAACTAATAAGCCGTAAGAGGCAAATCAGCGTGTGAACAGTCCACTTATTTTAATGGAATTTAATGGTGGTTAAACTGAAGTATAGGGGCCTAGGCAATTCCTAATGTAAGGAGTATGGGGACCAGAATGGTCCTGTTGCCTTCAAGAATACTTGAGTTTACTAATTTTAGTCTGATAATGCCTTTGCATTATATCTGTCTGGAAATATTTTTCATCTCATTGCATCCTCATATGTGTTTCCCAACAACACAATTTCCGCTTCTCTAGACACTGTTCAAGAAATTTGTCTTTAACTAGAAGTTGACAAGGTTGTAGGAGGAATAAAACCTTGCCTTATTTATAGACATTCGACTTTTAATTTCCATCTGACTTTTTGGCAAGCTTTCAGAAGCAGATACGCTGTATCCTTGTTACCTTTAATAGAGTTATAATGGTTTAAAATATTTCATGTTGACTGCAGTATGACATTTAAATCAGGCTTTGATTTCAGAAATATATGATTTTCTAACCATCTACATTATATAAAGTTGCAGGCAATAACGGGGAATTACTTGGCTTACGTTTCATACAGAAATGCTCTAAATTAATTTTGAACAGCCATCCATACTGGAGAAGTGATAGGTAATAGGCAGCCAGTAAAATTTTTAAACTGAGATATTTTGGAGAAAAATAATAATTTTCTTTTACCAGTCTCTGTCAGATTTGCATTAGAAAGACTGTACCCTTTCATAAAATAAATCTTTTTTTTTTTTTAATAAATGAACTTGCTAATGAGATCAGTAAACCACAGAACTTTTTTACTGTGGACCTTTCAAAACAATCAAAATAATTTTACAGAATCAGTGCCTAAATACTATCAAGTCTGTTGTCATTCAATAAATCAACTCACGTTTTGTTAGTAAGTCAGATGAACAGATACTCTAATTTCTACATTCTCTTAGGAGTCCTTTTAGCTAGGCCTTGCTTAGCTAAGGTCCTTCTCAAAATTATATTCATTTTAAACACAATTGAAAGCTCTTAGTTTGATGTGCCTACTCAAACCGAGTAGTACTTTAAACCAGTTAAGTGATCTATTCTAAATCAATGGGGTCATTTGAGATATAAGATGCTACTTGATTTGAGTAAAGATATTAGAATCACTACAGCTGGAAAATCCATTAAATTCTTTGAAACTTTTATTTTAATCATCTGTGTCATTTATGATGGTGAGAATGATGCTAGCTTGTAATACTGATGTTAGGCTGCACAGGAGTTTTGCTTTATAGGCTTACGCATACATTGAGCCATTATTACTCACGAATTCTGGGTTTTTTTTCCTTAGTGGCCCTATTGAAATCAATAGAGCTAGATGTACTCATCGTAGATAAATATGATATACTTCGGCTTGAAATATGAACATTTTGTTCCAAGAGCAGTAAAAATAATGAATCTTGGTATTTTATTGAGTGGTGCCTTGTTTTCCAAATGTTTCTCTCTCTTACTGCGCAAATCCGATAGCTTCCATTCCTCTTTCCTCCCAGAGCTCCTGATGACAGTTCAAATGTGTGGCACCGTTGTCTGACTAGCGTAGCACACTGAGTGTATTGACTGGCTGACCAATATATGACTATGAAGTGCTCTAGACACTATTGCCAAGCAAAAAAATAGAGTGGTTGAGCTCTACAGATTTCTCTTTTACACAGTCATTGATTTTCATTAAACTGCTAAGACTAAATTTTGTTTGAAAATTCTGCCTACCCCTCTCTCAAATTTGGCTGAACTTGGCTATCGGATTGAAGAGTTACTGGAGGATGAGCAAGGACAATGGACATGTTATGTTCCATAAAGTTATCCTCCATAGAAAAAAATCCTCCAGAGAAAATTTCTAAACATATGACTTGACATTTGAAACTGGGAATTTAAATTACAAGAGCAATTGGAACTGGGATGGAGTATTTTTTCCCCATTTTTTAATGTTATGTAGCGTAAAGTATGAACAACAAGATATAAAGTACAAAGACAGAAATAAGGAGGGTTTGTATTTGTGTATCACCTTTAACATTGGAGGGGTTCTAAATACTTTTGCCAATCTCCCTACATGGAAAATGTGTTTCTGGTAGAGATATGATGTGACGTCGTTCATGCTTCTCATCAGACCGTGCTTCAGTCCAAGTTGCTGAAGCCAAAGGTAGAGTTAGGGTCAAGTCCAGGTTGAGCACTCCTTTTAGTGAAGACCCTTTGCGAGGGTCCCTCAGGGATCTTAGGTCCCTTAGGGATCCCCCTTAGGGATCATTTTATACAGTAGAGAATGCTACTGTGCACCTGCAAAGCATTTACCAGGTCATGGTACTGTCCAAATACCATTGCCATAGACTGGAGTAAAGGCAGATAAGAAAGGAGTGGTTGTCTGTTTTTCTTGTTTTGTTTGTTTGTCCTGGTTTCGGATAGAACAGCACTCATTCTGTTCAGTAACTTTACCTTTCAGCTCGGTCTCTGCTAAGTAACGGCACTTTCTGAAGTTAACAGCATATCCTGCAGACAATGTCTGCTTCTAGCAGTGATAACGCTTGATGTGCACAGTTCCTACCAGGGACTGGTGTGCAGAAAGGCTCTGGCTTATCCTTGCTCCTATGCAGACCAAGGTCACTGCTCAATCCGTGATGGGGGTGGAGTAAGTTAGAGGCCGCATGTGTGGGGAGGAGTGGACAGG
>NW_010423052.1:0-12438 GCF_000710305.1 Buceros rhinoceros silvestris
TTATATAATATATTAAATTCAATTTATTATACTTTATCTTTGAAAAAATAACCCAAATTACAACAAATCCATTCAGTTAAAGAAAAAGCCAGACAAATGAAATGTCCTAGATCTTACAGTGGGACCTTTTTAACCCAGGAGCACACAAAAGCCCTTCAGGGTACTCTGTCAGGGGTGAATTTGCTAACTTTCACCAGGAGTTACACCTTGGGATTGTGAATGTCCTAGTGCAAAATGGAATTGATGAAATACTCGCTCTCTGTTGCAAACCTTTCTCTGATATTTTTCTATTTAACTTCCAGGATACATACGTGCATGAGCAGTTAAAACCTACTCCCAGGGAGGCTGAGACCAAACACTCGCACTTATGTTAGTAGAAATAGGTCTAGAACGTGCCTACAGGACAAATAAAACTGTTCATGGCTTTCTGTTATAAGAATTAATTTTGACACAAATTGTTCTGATAATTTCCAATGAACCAAGTCCAAAAACCTTGCAACATCGAGGGCAGTTCCTCCTCGAACTCAAACTCCCTCGTCAGTATTTCCGAGCTAGTAAACAAACCCAGAGCAAGGCCCTACATGATCACTAGTGCGGGTCAGCAGGACCCACCACGCTCAGTGCCACGCGGAGTCGCCACGCGGGCTGCCGAGGCTGCGAGACAGCCAGCAGCAAGGGACGTGCCATGCTGCACACCAAGGAGACACCCGGCCCCCCGACTCCTTAACCTCACCAGGAGCAGGAATAAGGCTTCAGGATTTCTCTACAAAGTAATTTAAAATGAGAAAGTGTGCTAAATCCTCACAGCCACCTTGTCCTTCCACCACCAGGCTCTGGCCTCTGAAAAGGTGAACTGAAAAAGTAGTGCCTTGTGCAGGAATTTCCCAAGACGTGCCCCCGTGCTCCACCACAAAGCTGAATGTGACCATGAGGGTTTCGGTTCCTATTTTGTTCACCATTTCACAATGCTCATGGGGTTAGAACAATAATTTCACTTTTATAAGCCAATTAAGATTTTTTTTTTTTTTTTTTTTTTTTTTTTTTTTTTTTTTTAACACAGCTCCATAAATCTCACTGTAAAATACCTTTAAAATAAAACACTACAATCCAATTTCTCCAGCAGGTCCACGATGTATTTGGATGAAGTTGTTTCTATTCTAATGTTCCCATATTCACCCATTCCCGTGGACTGCATTGCTAATACACTGCTCTATTAATTTTAAGAAGCTGGAATTGGAAACAAACTCCCTAGCAAGTGACCTATAAGCTAATGCTTGCAGCACCGCTGGTTTAATAAAATATCTTACTATAATTATAGAGAGCATGACTGTATTGACTTAGGGTAAGCACAGTGCACCATTTTTCACCAAATTTCTTCCAAATAAACAGCTTTTCACCCACATTTCTACACTGCTGCAAAATTCAAGGCTGCCTCAAAAGTATTTTTTCTCCCTCCAGCTAAAAACATGATTTTTGTTATAAAACCAAATGATGAAAGTGTTGAAAAAGTGTAACAAATTTGTCTCAAAAAACCCCTAACTAAAACCCAAACCAATACTGTGGCAATTTTTCTCAACTTATTAATTCACAACTTTTTAAAAAAGTTATTACTTAATTTATATCTTCTTTAAGATTTCTGCACTCATTGTCTATTCCAAAGCACTCCATGGCAAACACAGCTAGAGTTCCAAAATTTCAGTCAAGAACTTCTAGTTTTTCTGTCTTTTTCAATCTTTTGAAATAAGCCAAAAGAGCTAAATTAAGGATTCCCCCCCCCCATTTTCTATGATCTAATGTAATCCTAGCTATAAACAATTTTCTTGATAATACACACACCGAGGTTGCAACAAAACTCTCTATTTGCAGTCTCAACATTTAAAGAAAACAAGCTCAGAAATCCTCCTGTTTGGTTGCTTCCTTAAATTTTGTTTGTCAAATCTTTGCGACATCTGCAATAATAAAAAAACCTTTAAAAGTTGCCTCTCTCAGAGAATACAATCATCATTTCACAACTTTTACCTATTTCACAATATAATTTGTCTGTTATAAAGCCCGCACAAGGAACAATCTTTTCTCCACATTTTTTTAAAGCATTTGAAATAAAAGCAACACCAACTTTCAAAACTTACTGCTTTAAAAAAAATTTAAAAAGACATAAAAGTTCAGCTACTTACAGGCAAAACATTTTCCCCCAAAATTAAAGTATCTAGACTGGACTCGACTCTCAGCTAATGTGATTCATTCTCTAGGACATTTCAGGATGCTTTAGCTCACTCTGTCCCTTTCAAAGATGATTTGGTTTTTTGGTTTGGAAATAGATTTCCTGTGACTGCTACAATACAGGCGAAGGAAGGTTAAATGATTAAACATTACTTCATTGGGTTAATCATCAGATCTCAAGAACGGGAATGGAAATCAGAGGCATAAAAAGGTCAGTGCTGAAATACTGATTCACGAGTCTCAGCTGGCGGCTTGAGGAAGTTGGTTTGGTATCTGCCTGCAGTAAATGGCAGGCTATGGATACCAGCATTTCATTACTACATGCTGCAAGAGCCAAAAACCCTCCCGAACCTCCAGACCTAAAGGGGCAGTAAGGAGAAATCACACGTTTTGCTGCTAAGCAGGATTTACCACACCGTTCCCCCTTTAAATCTGCATTATTGTCCAGCTTTGAGGACAGCTTCCCACAGACATGGAGCCCGATGAAAACGCCCGCCCTGCTTCGTGACAGTCAATGCACAGCCTTGTCTGAGCTACAAGGCTTCACCCCATCCCTCTGTTTTGTTTCCATTTGTAATTTCATCTCTGTTTATTCCTTCTTTCATTGTAAAGCAAGTTGCACCAGCTCTTCTGTATCTGAGTAAGGAACGTTTCACTGGACTTCGGTAACAAGGTCAAGAAAGAAAAATTAAAAAAAACACAAACAAATTTTTACTCTTTTCCCTCTGTAACACTGATTTACTTTCAGCAAAGAGAAAGGTCACAATTTATTTTTCGCACTGAAATTCTGAAGTCTCTTTTTTCTTAATCTCTAAGAACAAAGATTGCTGATGGATCCACTGGTCGATGGTTACCAAGCAGCTCTGAATGATCAGCTCTGGACTGAATCCCACAGTCCTTACAGAAACAACCCCTCATCTTCCACAGAAGGTATTTTCTGATGGTCTGCACATACAGGCCTATGACGACATGTAATGTAACAGTTTATTTTCTAACGTGGAGCTGCAATCAGTGTTTAGGTGCATCGAGCACGGCGGAACTCCCCATCACAGACCAACTCTTCCTTGCATACAGAGGTGATGATAGCGGTGAGTCTCCGTAAGAGATGATGCAGAGTTCAGATGATTTGAGGCCCAGAAAGTTCTTCTATCACAATGCTTTTCTGCTGTCGGTACCTCCAGCCCTTCACAAATGTATCGGTAACACTGCCTTGATGTGGGATCGGGGCGGGGTCGGTGATAAGAGCATTAATGCAATTGCTCAAGCAAGATATGAACTACCTAGCAGGTGGTAGCCTTACAAAGTTCAAAATAAGTGTCTGGAAAGCTTGGGAGGTGTTATGCAGGATTTGTTACTCTAATAAAACACAGCATCATGAACGAACATCAAAAAATTACAAAGGCATGAGCAGAGACGCGGAGTGAGCGTGGTGCTCCTTGATGGTCCTCCTCGAACAGGGAGAATGCTGAAGTTGCTGCAGAGACCAGTATTGATCCTAGCGCCAGAAGGCTCCCCTGATGTAAGGGTGTAACTTGTATTTGAGGAAGAGGTGGAAAACCCTTCAAGATTTGAGTATGATTTATATTATTGTTATATTCTCTTACTAGAAACAAAGTCTAATATCTGAATATGAGAACACTTCTCCCCCAAAGAGTAAAGACACTGTATGAAGCTACCATCTCAGATTATTAAAATTATAAATTCCTTAATGTTTAAAAAGCTGCCTACAAAGACAGTGCTCCTTTTTATGTAAAAATCTGAGTTATGTTAAAAATGAGCTGCACAGTATTTTGTTTCTTCTGGCTTTCTATTACAACACAATGGAATCAAACACAACTTATGGGAGAATGACCATTTGTGGTTAGGCAATGAATTGTAGAATTTCAGAGGACTGGGAAGAATTATTAACTCATGGAATAATGTATTAACTGCAGAAGAGCAGTTTTAAAGAAGTCAGACAGCTACCTACAGGCTGAGAGTTAACGTACAGCCGTGCTAAGAAGATCAGCAATGACATTTAATGATCCACACAGTCACCTGGAGTTAAGAAGAGGAGAACAGAGATCAAGATACAGTCGATAGTCACTGCCTGTGACTGCAAATACTTCATTACTCATGACCTAAGAAACCATTTCAAACCTCTCCTGCGAGACATCAAAGGTAACAGATCTCATGAGTAAGGTTCCAGTAAGTTGTAAGCAGGACTGTTTTGATAGCGGCTGACAGCGGTATTGATCTCCCAGCCCCACCAGCTGCAGCGACTCTCAACATCCAAACACGCAGGGAAAGGGCTCAGAAAAAATACTCTCTCTCAACACTACTGCCAGCTTAATGCAATTAAGGGGAAAACTAAAAGGGGTTATTTCCATCTCGATGCCTGGAAAGAAGAGGGTGTGAGCCCTCCCATTCACTCCAGCAGGAAGGCAGTCAACCAGCTCTGGATTAAACGGGCATTAGCATTAGGAACTGGAGGTATTTTCTTCATTTTGTTAACGAACAGTACTGCGGCAAAATCATTTCCCTCACTACTCCCTCTCCACTAGACCTTGGGGGGGGAAGAACCAGCAAATGCTGCTTCATAATAAACTTACGTAATAAACAGGAGCTTCAGTTTCAAGATTTTAGGCTGTTAGAATCCAACACTCAAGTTTGTGCAGTGCTATACCACAACGATCCCATATTACAGAGCTCAGTGAGTTAGGAGACACTCTCAAACTTAATGCCAGCATTTTCCACAACTGGAATTGAAGATCTGAGACTTCTGTGTAAAAGTCCCTTCACTTCCACTGTAAGAATAAAGAAATTTTGTGAAGATTAAGACACAATTAAAGGAAACAGTCTGAAGGAAGAGGAAGGAGCACGTCCTTTCAGTCTTATCAGATCTGTCCTATAGAGCAGTAGCCCTTTTAACTACATCCCCTGCCACCTCTACTCCTCGGTTCAGACCTGTGCAGAAGCATGAAGCAGTATGTCCCCTTCGAAATTTTATAGTGGTGTGCGAAATCATGAAACAAGATCTATTCTTTCTTTGCTTGCTGAAGAACTTGCCACCCGTAGCAGATGTGGCAGTGAGAGTCCCTGTGACCTGCTCCAGGGAACAGAGCTGTCAGGTTGGTATGTCAGGAAAGCAGCGAGGCCGTTAAGACAGCCCAGTCCTGGAAGTGATTACCCAGAGAGGTTGTGCAGTCTCCAGTCTTACAGGGTTTCAACACCAGACTTGACAATGCCCTGAGGAACCTGATCTGATCTCATAGATGACACTGCTCTGAGTGAGATGTTGGACTAGACACTGCCTCAAGTCCCTTTCAGGATGAATTTTTCTGGGATTCCGTAAGTATCAGCAGCCACCTACAAAGAGGAGAATGAAGTAAAAGAACATCCTATCACTTCGGTTCCCACACACCAGCCATTGACCTCTGCAGCCTTTGCTTCTACAGCTGAAAGCGTCTGCTGGCACTGCCTCCACCAACGTGCCGGCTGCCTCAAATACCACCGCAGCGGCGCAGCCAGCGCTCCTCTCGCACGGCTACAAGTGCCATTGAGCATTGTGAGCACAGGTCTCTGATCTTCTCTCAGTGGCACAACAAGCAATTCCAGGACGCTGTCAAATTTTTTTTAAGCCATTACAAATTATCCAATCTATTTTTGGGTGGTTTAACATCCAGACATTGCAAGGAAAGGCTTGTGATTGCTGGAACGAAGCAGGTTATTCCAGAAAGGACGCAATTTTTGATAACCAGACAAATAGATGGACCTTTTCAATATCTGGCCAATCAGGTCACCAGCACTGAAAAAAATACACTGTTCCTCCGCAGAGAGCTTAGAAATAAGTTAAGGAAGAAAGCCCACGTACAGAAAAGTCACTTGTAGAATAAAAGTGAGCGACTTCTTACACAGCTGACAAATCCTTTTGCACACACAAGGCTCCCTGCTCAGCCCAGCCCCAGATGTGCAACGCTAAGCATACCTCTCACTTGTTCTCCCTGGGAAGCAGCAGAGGTTCCCAGACAGCTCAGAGAAGTGGTCTGCATACCAGACTCTTGTACAACACAGATATTTAAACAGTGTCTGGAGCCAGGGAAAAAAAAAAACCAGCCATTTTCTTGAGTATAACAACACAATTAATTTCTATCAGTTATTGAAAGCTCTCCCCGAAAAAGTATTTTTGAAGCAGTTTATCTGATCAAAATTTTTGATCAGTTATCAGATATACTGGGGAGTGAGAAATCAAATATTCAGGACCAAATTGTTGCCTTAGAAACTCACGTCCAGCATTCTCAATTCTCACAGAACAGGGCATGCAAATCCCATGGCAGAGCTCAGCTAACTGCTTCTCCACAAGTGTAGCACAAAGGCAGCTTGCAAGATTTCCAGTAAACTTGGTGACATCCTTTCTGAAAAGGTTCTTTGAGAGATGTGTTACTGAAAAAAATTCCTCTGAGCTAACACCCTAATATTGAGCGAAAACACTGCAAACTTCTGATTGATCTACTTACACACTGAGCCTCAGAATGACAGAGGGCCTTGTGGAGGAGTTTTTAAAAGACCTTCTCACAAGGAGCCGTTTGAAGAAGACTGTGGCAAAGCCATCTCTAGATCACCACTAGCCGGTAACGCCTGGCGCTGTGTTTTCCTTATCGGTAAGCAGGTGTGCAAATGAATAGAACAATGCAGCACAAGGCTGCCCCGTTCTCCTGCCAGGGTCCAAAGAAACCCAGCAAGGAGGTGCCTTACTCATAGCTCCTATTGTCTACCCTCTGCTGATATTAACCCTTTGCCACCTCCTTCAGGAAGTCCAATATAAAACTAAGCTGCCTTATATTAGCCCTCTCTCTCTCTCTGCTTAAAATATTCTGTGGAAAAAAACCCTGCCACGCTGTACCACTCATTCACCGGCAGCTTGCCATCTCACATTCATAGGACATTTCTAAAGTAACCTCCAAGGTTTGATTAGTTTTGAATTTCCATTTAATTCTGGGCCAAAATAAAGGAGATAAGATACCTCCTGAACACATTTTAACAAATGCAGGCACCGAACCTCAGGAAGGCAGTGTGTGAAGACAAGCCTCCTGGTGGCCACCCTTCAGGCAGCCTGGACCAACCCCCAGCCATCTCTTTCATGCACGGCACAATTAATAAAGAGAGGAAGCTGATGAGGAAAGGGGTGACTGAATGACCGAGCGGGACGGAATTTGGTAGAGGGCTTAAAAAAGTTATTTCTGGGAAAGAAAAAAAAAAAAAGGAGTCAAGGTTTTCCAGTTATTGTACGTGACTCCACCACTTCCATTTCATGATAACTGCTTTAAAGCAGACCGCTTTAAAGCTGGTTTTTGTGACTTTTTTTTTTCTTGTACCAAACACCCTTAAAACCTCTTGAATAAAAAAAGCCAGCAGCCACCGAACCCTTTTCAGGCAGGAACTTACCAGATACTAGCCGTTAGCTTAATCACGGGAGAGATCCATTTTTACTTTGGCCACCTTGTTTTACAGTACTAATTAAGTAACATTTTGCTTATTAGTTGAAGCTAACCATTCCATTTGAATGAAGTCACAGTGTCGTGTCAGAACACAGTGCTGGGTTCTCCCAGGAACCATGGCTGGGTGTGGTAGTGTACTTTGTTCTGCTTCTGCACAGCGAAACCCCACATGAAGATGTGGAAAAGCAACCCAGCTGAAGGCAGCAGACCTCTCCCAAAGGCTGGAGAGATGCGTTTAACACGTGTCTAACGGCCACTATCGCACAAGTTCATCAGTTTAACTCCTTGCAGACAAGAAGCCGACTCCTGGAGCAGGAAGTTGTTCAGTGGAACTCCTGACGCAATGCAAACCGAAGCAGTTGCAGCTTAGTTTAATACAAACCCTCTTGAGTCCACGTTGACAAATTCTTTAACAAGCCCTGTGGTTACAGGGAAGCTGGTTTCGGTCTGAGTCACTCCTGTTCAAACAGTTTACTGGAAATGGAGGGGAGGGGGAATTTTCAGAGAAGTCATGTGATGGCCAGACAAACCACAACCAGTAAAGGTTCAGTGGAGTCAAAAACAGGTCCCAGCAACAACTGACATTCAGTGTGCAGATGGCACTCAGTCATTTGCAGACGAGTCCCGCTGCATCCCAGCATTTCTATGGATTTAACCCCTTTTCCAGTCCGCACTCTTTCGGTGGCAGGACGCAGTTTGCAAAGTAAACAAACAGCAGTGGCTGATAGTAACATAGGCAACTCGAAAATATTTTTACATGGAAATTTGGCTGTAGAACCCTGCACAGAAGCAAAGCCTGATGTGTAAATCATTAGTTCTTTAAAAATATGCCACTTAATGAACCCAAACACTCACGGTCATTAAGGATTAGATATACAGCAAAGATATTAGCACTTAGCAAGGAGCACCACGATCCAGCAAGTGCCCATGCCGTAGGCAGTATCACAAGGACCTTGGGGGAAGCTGGCATTAAAAGCTTCCTTTTCACCAGAAACCTCCACCAGCTTTAAGCGTTTCAGCATGACAGAGAAAAGATGAGAACACTTAATGACTATTAAACTGGCAAAAGAGCGTCCCTGCACACGTGTGTGTAGTCACGAAACTGTACAGAAGTATGTGTGCACTGTGTTATTAGCAATGTGCTGCCCCAGCACTAAGCAGTAGATTCACTTCCCCTAATTGAGAGGTTGGCTTGAGCGGCTGCGCTGGAGATACTCCCCGTGGCTAAAAGGGGAGCTCTGATAAAAAACTCCTTTGCTCTGGAATTCAACTGGAAGAGAGTTAACAACTGAGATACCGTTTCAAACATTCGTAATTTTTTAAATACCGCCTTAAGTATTAACAAATCAGACCGAGTTGCTCTGTCTCTACAGCATGCTGGGCTCTGCATTGTGTGGGAGCTCTGAAAAAAAAAAAGAAAAACAAACATTCGTAATTTTTTAAATACCGCCTTAAGTATTAACAAATCAGACCGAGTTGCTCTGTCTCTACAGCATGCTGGGCTCTGCATTGTGTGGGAGCTCTGAAAAAAAAAAAAAAAAAAAAAAGAGGAAAAAAAAAAGCCCCGCTCGTAAACCACAGTCCTTCTCCAGGGCAAAGTGACTCGATTTTAACAAGGGCAGCCACCAGGCAAGAGCAGCTCTGACACTCCCTTTATGTAACTGGCACTGACTCCCTGGTGCGCACTCGCAGGGACACCCAGAAAGGAGAAGTGAGTGTTCCTTTGAAACGAGGGGCTTTTTCTGAAGTACGCTAATGGAAAGTACGAGGCAGACTCACACATCGTCTGCAGGCTGCTGAGTTTTCTCATAACCCAGTGCAAGGAGCCAGGTCACCTCAATCTGAGATTTATGACAGAAAATCCATCAACAGACTCTTTAAAGTAAAAAGCATTCTGCCCTGTGTAACTTTGGGACACTAAACCTTTACGCTGTTCAATCTTTTTAGGTTCCTTTTTTTCTGTGTTTTTTGAAGTGCCGAGCTAGCAAGCACATTCCCCCCCTCATAGATCCTTCAGGCTGGATGTTATATTCATAGTCTATTCTCATCACAGAAGATCCTCATCTGTTTCTCCAAATTACCATTGTTTTTGAGAAACAGCAGCGACAAGCTTTCTAAACAGCACACACGCACACAAAAACGTCAAGCCACTTGGCTTTGCCTTGTGGGCACAGAGCAGCTCCGCAGAAGTAGAGGGGGAGGCTATTCTTCAAAAATCCAACACACCCATTTTCATGCCTTTGAAAAAGGCGAGATGAAGCGAGACCTTTACACTGGAAGAAGGCTCCTGTCATTTGACGTCAAACATCTGCAGTGGTCTCCATGGCATAAGACACTTGTCACATCCCCCGTGCTTTTTTAAGCATAAAGCTTCAACTTGAGAGAGGGGGAGAAGCTGGTGTAGGTAATAAAAATCATTATTGAGCAATTTAAAAATAGACATCTGCTCTTGAATAGCAAATACAGAACAAATAGTGATAAGCTCTGCTGAAGACTGGGATTTACTCAAGGTCATAGGCAAAGGCAGGCCCGTCTCCCACAGATGTCTAGCAAAAACATGATTGAAGCCAAAAGCAAAAAGGAAGTTATATTAGCAAATGGAAAAAATGGAATTGTCAGTTTTATGAGCACAATACAACTTAATCAGATTGTCAAAGCCTCATGTTAAAAGAGTTTTATAGAAACCAAACCACAAGCGGAGTTTAAAAAGGTTTTTTTTTTCCTGGCCATCCATCCACAAAACAACATGCTTCAATCCAAATTCAACTGCCAAGAAAATAAAATCAAAATTACTGGTAAATAACTCCATCATTTTTCTTAACTAATCGCACCACGCCACTCAGTTTGCTACGGGCAGTCAATGCAGCTAGCTATATCTTGGCCTGCCCTGACAAAACGCTCTCTAGCAAAAGTTCTCTTCCCAAGAATCTTCCTGTGCGTTCTGGAACCAGCTCTGGCTGCTCCCACAACTGTACATGCATATAATTTGCTGGGAGAGTTTCAGTAAACACTGAGAGCACTGCAGCTCTCGAGACATGCCGTCGACTGCTTTCGTTTGGGGGTTTTTTCACCATGACTCGATTTTTACACAGTTAGGGATTACTTCACGACGCAAAGACTGATGATAGAGTAAAGAACAAAGTGGGCTATTTTTTTCCCCACTGCATCTTGAAAGAAAGAGAAGAACTTATTTACAATAGCAGAAAAACCCTTTGGAACTTTTTAGTAGGGGGAGGCTCTCAGGAAACACAGGGT
This sequence comes from Buceros rhinoceros silvestris, assembly GCF_000710305.1. NCBI lineage: Eukaryota > Metazoa > Chordata > Aves > Bucerotiformes > Bucerotidae > Buceros > Buceros rhinoceros. The sequence goes on from NW_010423052.1 coordinate 10,953, forward strand.
TCACTGTTAGAATTACTAGATTGCACTCAGTATTTCCAGACAAACTGCTGTTTCATGGAAAAGCTTTAGCCATTTTTTGAAGAGAAGGAGAAAAAAAGTAAAATTATATACTTATATCAAGAAAATACCCTGCTAGAACAGTTTAAAGTCAGCCGTGCATGGTAAATAGCATCTGCTGGGGTTTTTTAATAGTCTTGTGACCTGTTCCAACTTAGGGGCAGACAAAACAGGGTAGAGAAGGAAAAATAAGGAAGATAAATTCAGTGGCAAGTAATTTGAGGAAAAAATGTTTAATTTCTTCTAAAACACTATCGATAACTTGTGAATAGGACACAAGCTCCTGACCTGAATGAAAGATTACATACAGTAATATCTGACCAACGTACAGCATCAGATGCAAACTATGCTGTAACACAAGCAGTATTTAATCCATCAAGAAAATAAATGACAAGAGGAACAAAAAGGGACTCACGGCAGTTTGGTTGCATTTTCACATCAGGAAAAATGTGTTTCCTCAGGCTAGTGAATGGGTCATGCACTGGCCGTAAGGCAGGCAAACATCATCTGAGCGGGATGAGCTGTCTGAAAACCATCTCCTGGCCCATGGAGGTTTTAAATGCACCTACGGTTATGGAGCAGCACCTCTTATCACTGGTTTGTTAACCCACTTCCTCCCTACCTTTATTGTGCTGTACTTTGAAGCCTAAATAAATGCTGTATTTGTAGCAAATACTTTGGCTGCACTATTGTATATGCGTCAACAAGCTGCGTTCTTCTCCTCCCATCACCAGAGGCATCTTGACCCAGTGGAGGATCTTTTTCCATCCCTGAGAAATCCCTTTTCAACTCACACCAACTGATTTTTGTCCCATTCCCATTTCATCAGAATGGTTATTTACTCCATCGAGTTGTTTTGCATTTTATTAATTCTCTTGTTTGGCTCTGTTCTTACTTGTGCAGTCTCTGCATGTTCCAGCATCTCCTCGAATTCCTGGTATTCCTCATCATCAGGTTCAGCACCAGAGAGTCGGGCTGCCCTCGCCATAAAATATGGAGGCAGCTCTCCAATGGCTGTGCCGGCACCCTGGGAAAAGAATAATTCTGATTTATTTTTGTGTTTATTATTAAATAGGAAACATGTGACATGCACAGTCCTGTGGACACTCCACACGAATAGTACCGATGAGACCAGCTGCTTTGAGACGTCTGCTTTTATCCACCAGGTCACATTTCTCCTGATTTCAAACATAACACTGTTCCTTTAAAACTCCACTTTCCCCCTTTCCTCGCTTAGCAAAATCCAGCTTCTCTCAGTACAGAGAGCTGCAAGTCAGTGGCAAGCTGTGGTCTGCAAGGTCAAAACGACACTATTTGTGCATCTCTGGGGCCCTGCAGAGTGGCGCGTTGCCCAGCTCCGGCAAAGCTCCGCAGCCAGCGGCCAGCTGTGCCTGGTGCGGTGGGGGGGCTGGGGGTTGTCGCCGCTGGC
>NW_010423052.1:12476-13367 GCF_000710305.1 Buceros rhinoceros silvestris
GCCGACCCCGGGCAAAGCTCCCCAGACAGCGCCCAGCTGTGCCGGGTGCGGTGGGGAGGCTGGAGCTTGTCGCTGCTGCAGCCGGCGCGGGGGCCAGGCCGGGGCCCTGCTATCTGACACGATCCCTGACTCAGCACAGCGCTGCCATCTCACCCCACCGCACGATGCCAGACATAGCTGCCAGCATGTGACAGCCTGGGCTCCTGAACGGCCTTCGGAATAATCTGGGAACTCCTCCCCGGTGCCGTCATGTAGTTCAGTCATGAGACTTGGTGCGAGTGTTTATTAGAACACAGGCTCGAGTTTTACTACAGCAGCTATCAGCAAGGAAAATAAGGTGAGGCAAAGCCCGATCTCAAGTTTTCTCTCTCCTTTAGATGGAATAAAGAAAGCCAAGAGAACCCGAGATGAAAGCATGGTTGCTTTCTCACCACAGGAAAATTACATTTGTTTTCTCAGCACATCAAATGACTCAGTTCAATCCTGTGGGTAAATGCAACTTTAGCTTAACCAAGGGAAAAAAGAAAAGAGACAGTTAAGATTGAACATATGGATAAAGTGAGGCTAATGAAACAGGAACCTGGACTAAACTCCGCATGGTTTAAATATAGGACAGGTAACAGCACAGCAGTCGGGCTCCACACCGGAGCAGTGTTAGCACTCAGCCACGCGCAGGTGGCTTTTCTCTCCTGAGGTCAGTACTGCGCAACAAATGCTTTTCTGCTCCTTTGAAGCAATGTGAGAGCTTTTCAGCTGCCTTTGTTCCTGCTCTGTACGCAGCTGCAAGCAAGGGAGAATTCCAGCTGCTGGGGATATTCCAAATCAACAGGTTGTGGTTTTCAATGCTGCCGCTCTCTGCAGTTACCCAAACTGTTAAAATTCTCGGTTCAG
>NW_010423052.1:13472-22941 GCF_000710305.1 Buceros rhinoceros silvestris
CACAGCCTCACATGTTTATGCCCTTGTTTTCCACAGAAGAAAAATTCAAACAGAGTGCAACAAGCTGAACTTCATTAATCTGCGTATTTCTGGCTCAAGGGAAGATAAGCCTGAAAACAGTAGCGAGAACGTTTCAGAAAAATTAACTGGAGGTTATGTTCTCAGGGTGATGCAAGAACAAAAAGTCACATTGCTTCCCCGGCGCTGCCAATTTGCTTTGGCTTCACTCTGTTAACTGAGGAAAAGGTCTGCATGTGTGTACTGGACATGAACTTTCTTTAAATTGGGTAAGTCACATGCTCATTATTACAAAACACTTCAGAAGTGCAACAAAAATCATATGATTCCATGTCTGCTGGAGATAGGCTCCTTCAGAGCGTTTCAAACCCAGGCAGTGAAGGGATCCAGACCAGTAACTGTTTAACTGCTCTGGGTAACATTAGCTGCCTGTCCGTCTGCACCAGTTAACGCTGAACGCCAGCTTTACACGGAGATTCCTTGGACTCTCAACCAATTGGAAAGGCAAATGCTAATCAAAGTTCTTTTACACACATACGTTCAGAAAAGGAAAGTGGGAAATTGCTCCGCTAAAAGAGTCTTTTAAACAGATTTTATCCCGGTCAGGACACAGGCCGCCTGTTCTGCTAATCCAGAGCAATTGAACATTTTTATTCTTTTCCCCTATTTCTTGTAAAAACGAAACAAAAAAAAAGCTGCAACACATTAAAAACGTTGGGCACTATTGAATTCCTCGTCCCTGTGGGATGGAAGGCTGTGGAAACTGGCATACACCTAGCAGATTGTTTCGGAGAGTCCTTCTGCAGGCCAGGACTGGTGGAGCCAACTTTTATAGTGACTGAAAACAAAAAAGCATCACTTTCATTTCACCTAATAATTCCTTAGATAGAGTGATATTTAATCCTCCTAACACTCATTATCGGCAAAAATGGCTATCACTGACATGCAGGGGACCAGTAATGATTTTAATCTCTGCAAAAAACCTGTACCTGGTTTAAGTTGACTGAAACAGCTGCTGCTGTTTTTGTGATCTGAATCAAACCCCTTGTGGAGATAAATCCCTGCATTCAATCTCTGCAGGACACTTAGTGCGGGCAGCTTTACAGTTGGAGGTCTGCACAGTCCCCCACGGCGACCGACCTGCTTTCAACAGTTCACATGAAAACGCACATTGCCCCCACCCTCCTGTCTCTCTCCAAATAATCAAGGGGATTGGCCAGATTTCTCTTTACAAGTCTACAAGAAACAGGCTGCTGGTATTGTTATACCTGTTCCTCCCAGGGCTCCATGTGCTGCACTAGGAGCACCTCTGTATACATCCAGTCATTCCCTTTCTTTTGCATTTATCCAATATTTATAATAACTTCTGATTTGAGATCTAATTAGCAGTTGCTAGTTCAATTAAAAAAAAAGAGAGATAGTTTTTGAGCTCATTCAATCATACCCAGATTAGGAATTAATATTCTTGATTTCAGTTTAAAAGCAGAAAATTAAATTCAATTTTTTTTTGCTATGGACTTGATTTGTAAAAACAGCCTTTCCACTTCCTGAAAGTCACAGCTACTTTCCTGTTAAGTGGGCATTCGGTTTAAGAGTGACAGAACGAAAAATAAGTTTCTTCAACAGCTTCCACAAAAAGTGTACTGGAATTAGGACAAAAGGAACATACTGGAAGAAGCAGCAGCAATTGCCAACTTGATTTGCCTTACAGGAAATTAGCAAGCACTGTTTATGTACTCATGAAACATTCCAAGAAAGCATAACATTATGCTAGACACCACTGGTAGACAGAGGATGCTCCCAGGGGAAAAGCTCGTGGAGCCAGAGCTCAGTGAAAAGGTGGCTGACGGCGAACGTGAAGGCGAGAGGAAAGAAAGGGGAGGACAAAGAGTGGGATACAACCGTGCCAGCTCGGTCCTGTGCCCTTGTCCTTTCCCCAGCCCCAATCAAGAGCCGCAGCTCCAATGAGAGGCTGCAGGTACTGCCTGTTCTCCCGCAGGGCTGCTCAGGAGGACACAGGCTTTCCATGCTTGCAATCTATTAGCTCATTTCTAAACGACTAATTCTCGGCATAGCTCAGTTATTTTATACACTGAAGATTAAGCAATGGTGTTTACCCTGAGCTACATTTGTATTTTGCAACCCTAGAAACGTAATTGTAAATGCCATTTTTATTACTCTAGTCTCCGTTACACAAACTTAAGCAGAAGGGGATGAGGAAGAAAATAAAAAGAAAACTTATATTTACAGTCTTGTGAATACTCGTATGTTTAGCTACTTATCAAGCGTTCAGGGATTCTGTCCTCATTAGATAGAGTGAAATTTAAGAGGGATTTTGCTTCTTGAGAGGGCTGCAAATCCACGTTTTCTGTTACTATTTTGACTTTGGTCCTGTACACGTCGCTTTAGTCTGGAATTTCTGCAAGTAGCACAGCAACTGCGGACAGTTTTAAAAGCTGCAATGACCAAAGGTGCCTTAATATATCTTCTTGTATCATCAGAAGGAATACAAGGGCAGACATCAGGTGTCAGGTATTTTCAGAATCTCCCCTCTCTACATTTGAATTGGACAACCGAAAATTTAATAATCAAATCACTAGAAGTCAGTCGTAAAAGAAAGTTCATTTGGCACGTGGTTCACAGCAGATGCATCTGTGTGAACTCCAATTCAAAATAACCTACACGTAATGAAAAAAAAATCTTAGCTGACCAAAACCCTCCAAAAATCAAGCTTCCGTAAAAAGCTGCAGAGGGGAAAAAATAAAAGAAATGGAAAGGAAGTTCCAATGACAGTGTTTCCTACGACCCTGATTCAATTAAAAGCAAAGCTGCTTTTCCTGTTTCAAGTGAAAAGTTTGCCTTGATGGAAACAGGCAGAAAAACAAATAAAATTCACAAAAACGTGCAACACTCTCTTATTTAATCCAATCTATTGATGCAACCCAGGAAAATATTTCGGCTATGATATAAGGGCACAAGTCCTTCATGAGTAACTCAAGTCACAGGCTCAAAATGTTCGAAATTTCTTGCTTAACTGCATGCAGGGTAGGACCTGACAGCTGCAAGATCACCTGGGATACAGAAACCCTTTCCAAAACTTACCTTTTACACTGGCAGCTTCGAATACAGGAGAGTTTTCTGCCAGCACTGAGAAAAGCAGCCAGCACTGCCCTCGATAACAGGCAGCCCGGCAATAGCCTGCTCCTTCTCTTGAAAGGACATTCAAATCGCCCAGGGCGAGGAGGCTGAGCAGGAAGGCACCTAGTCACACTGCAAATACACGGGACTGTTGGCAGTGTAAGCCATCGTCGCTTTGCTAATTCAGGAATGTTTGTGTATTGCTGGACACAGATTAGGTGTACAAATTAAAAGTGCCTAATTTTATAGCCCAAGCCTTACCCACATGCAGGCCTCCAGCCTGACTTTTGAGATGATGGCCCATAACGAGATGGATCCTTCAGCTGTCTCCTCATCAGGGCAGATAATTTGATCCGGGTAAGGAGGTTCAGGAAAATTAACTGAGTTACATTCATATGCAGCAAGAGTAACTGATGCTATGTGTGGACCCTGAAAAAAAAAAACCAAACAACCCACAAGTTATTTCAAATACATTTTGTGTTAGTTATAATAAAAGTTAAAATTAAAATCTTTCTTGTTATCCACTAAAATCACATGCTAAGGAGCCTTTCAGCTTTTCCCATGCCACTGTACAGTCGTATGAGGTTGCCAAGAAGAAATAAGAATCCTTACTTCTTAAAAAACAGGAACATTTTCTAAATTTTAAAATGTTCTCCTTAAGGTATTTATGGCCTACAGCTTTGTTTGAGCAGGTGTTTTCCCTCTTGTTGCTTTTAGAGGATGGAGGCATTCAAATTCTATACTAATTTTTCTTTTAATGACTGGGAATTTATAACATCTTACAGTGGACCTTCTTACCATTTGAATCTTCCCCTGAAAACCAGTTACTTAACTTGAGTCAGTTTTTCTGCGCAAACAAGAAAGTGACCTTACTGCTGTTCGCTAAAACCGGCTTGAAATACAATCCAAAACTTACAACTTATTTGAACACCACATCGTTGAATTACTTCTAGCCTCCATCTTACAGTAAAAGATTTTTTTGGATAGGTCTTCCAATAAAAGCAGCAAGAAGATCTATTCAAGAATTGAACTGAGACGTACTTAAACCTGAGAGAATTGTCATTTCAACACAAAAGAAGGGAGAAGCAATTCAAATAGTCTATGGCCTGAGCACAAGAGGTTGTGGCTAAAAATGAAATCACTTCGCAAAAGGTCAGGGAAACGTCGTTGGGGGAAGAAGGAAGAAGAAAAAGGTACTGAGCTAAACTAAGGGCTTTTCATAAAGTCACAGATTTAAATAAATTCTCAAGTTTTCTTTATTTGCATCTTAACATCTGCTATTAATTATTTGTCGGGTTCTGACGTCATATTGGGAAACCTACCGTCAACAATTTTCTTCTACCTTTTTCCTTCAAACGAGTCATGGTTTTTTAGAGCAACAAGGGAGCCTGATACCCTCCTGCCACCCAAACCAAAGCGGCATTTATTACAGAATAATGAAGGCAAGCCTGATGGACCTCAGCACTCCCGCACACGGCTTCCCCAGCTCGCTTTGAAATGCAGGAGCCACAGGTAGACTGGGAGGACCCCCAGGCACCATTTGCACACTAATGGGTGAAATTCCACAGCAGGTCTCACACAAAAGGGGAAATTTTTTCTAGACTTGCTGGGCAGAGGATTTCAGTGGGGTTCACTCCAGCCAACATTTCAGGTCCCACTGAAGAGACCAGAGCACCGGACTGACACAATTACATTGCTACTGTAATTGTTTAGAGGCCGTGAAGGAAGAATGTTGGAAAAAAAATACTAGTTATATTTTTCTGTATGACAATTCAAACAATTCAAAATAAAATTATTTTTCTGGCATGCAACTGGTAAAAGACAAGCTGATCTGATACTAAGCAAATTATTTTATTTATTCCTTGTTACTTCAAAGTGCTTTGGCGTACTCTGAGTTCACGAATACATAGGTGCAGCCCGCTCAGATGCTACGAGGGACAGCCTCTCTCGCAACACAAAAAACCCCCATTCGTTGAAGTAAAACTGAAAAAACAGGGGATCCAGAAATTGGTACACAGAGTGATTTTGATACAGACGGGAAAACAAAGAGCGGATGAATGAACAAATGACTCAGTGTTGATGTATACCATCGACATTTCTACAGGCTCCAATGGCAATGAACTCCTTTCTGGTACCTGTAGAAAGATCAACCCTGACCCCAGCAGCTTCCCATCTAAACAAATAACATGTCGCTATTTTACTCATCCAGGACAGATGCAGAGAGAGAGTTGAAACTTCCCAAAACTGTAAAGCACATTTACGGCTAACCTGGGAGCCTCTTCTTCCACCAGCTCTGAAGCTTAGGGAAATTGAGCCCCTCTCCAGCCTGACAGCTACCTCGGGACAAAAAGAGGGGTCTCGAGCCATGTCCTTAAACCAATGGTTTTCACCTGCAGAAATTTGCAATCAAATTCTCTTAAACAGCAAATTTGCATGGAGGAAATCCCCATGCACTTGAGTTGTAAATGACCCTCTCCTATGTTCCCTTGGGAGGCAGGGTAGGGTCGATAGGGTGTGTGAAGCAAGAAGCACGGTTTTCAGTTCCACAAACTTCGGAAGACATACCGTATCACGGTGTAACTACAGCCAGCTGCCATGGCTGGCTGTTGTTTCAGAAACTGTTTGTTTCAGTTTTACAGTATTAAAAGACAAATTTAATTGCTACTCTATCAAGCCCCCCAGCCCCTTGCAAGGTTTCAGTGAGGGCATTACCAGCGTTTCTCCTCGAACTGCACGCGGGGTGTGGAAGAAGACCGCGCAATCTCAGGAGAGCGAGCAGTGACACAGTGCCTAATGGGAGGCTGCTGCGTGAGCTCCTGGTCATGAGCAGCTTCTCTCAGCAGAGTTGCCATCTTTGAAATGGCTTAATGGTTTCAAAACATTGCCTCCTGTTGAGAGAGCTCTCCCAGTCTCAACAAACATCTGCAAAAGGAAAAATTCTACCAGAAGTAACCAATGGAAAAAAAAAAGGCATTTCACAAAGCAGCTGTAAACGCCGGCCAGCCACCTGAAGAGAATGCCAACTGAGCATAACTCCTCCACTGCAATGTAAACAATTCTACAATGGAAAAAAGTCAGAGTATGGAACCCACAGAAGCCACATTTTAACTGGAATAAGAAATAAAGCATGAACGGTTCATTTAGAGTGATGAAGTGTGGAGCGCTGGAACTCGGAGCGAGCCAAAAGCAAGCAGGACAATCGCGCGTCCTCCTGCGGCAGCGGAGCCCAGCTGTCCTGCGAGTCAGATGGACATCGTCCCCCGGCCTGGCAGGCTGCGCGCAACATCTCTGACATCTGCTTTTGTTCTCGCTCAGCTCCGAAGGCTTACGCAGAGCATCACACTTTCACAAAGCCTTGGTTACCAAGCACCTCCAAACAATGGCTGACTAAACAGGACTGTGGTTGCAGCGGGGAGAGAGGGAGGGTCGCTGGATGTTTCATAAGAGAGGGGCCATTTTGCCTTATATTTAGCCAGTGTTGGTTTAGCTCTGAAAGAAACAGGGAGCCAACCTCGGGTGGGCGTTAGGTGCCACTCCTGCACAATTCCTGTCAATATACACTCAGATGTTTTCTCTACATGCCTCCCTGCGCCAGAAGCTTAAATTCTCATACAATTTTTTAATCCTCTCCACAAATACCACCTTCTCCACCCTCTTCGCGTGGGACCGCAGTAAATACACCGTGTTTTGCCTCTCTGCAATAGCTCAGTTTATTTCAACACTTCAGGAAAACCTGTAAGATATCCCCTCTTTGACTCGAACTGCAGCTCTACCTTCGAAAAGGGCATTTGCAAAACTACTTCAGGCCCTGTCAGACCAGGCAACAAACACGAAACCCAGGTGATTTAGTAGACATGCTGCTTGCCAAACCAGGAAGAGTCGCTGAAATTCAAGGCATGTAAGATCCTGAACACCAACTGTCTTTCCCTCACCCTCCTCCAATGATTTTTTTTTCTTTTGAATTGCAGGAGGCACTCACAAGGGCTAACAGAGAAGAAATTGAGAAACATTCTGCTGACTCGGGTGAGAAACATTTGCTTGCCACTACTGACGACCAGCAGGAGCCTGTGGTTAGGCTGGAATGTGATTTGTTAGAAGTATCTGTACAATTTACAAATCAAACAAGACAAGATCTGGTCATCAAGATCAACTCACCATAAATCTATTTTTTAGCAACAGTAATTTAGGGGAGTTTGGAAATCCCTGTCTACACAACCCTAACGTCTCACAGAAGGTAACCTCGAACTCTTGAACTCGCAGGCCTTCACAGAAGTTTTAGTTCAGGGATTGAAGGCACCCAAGTTAGAACAGACACTGCTAATCCTTAGAAATAAATTACTTTAAATGCTGTACTATGAAATTTCTAGAAAGTATAATCTTTTTTCTCTAAATTATGCTTGGAAATTCATCAGTGCAACTAGAAAGAGAAGGCAGGCACATGTAAAAAATCAAGAAGTTAATATCCTTAAAAACATGCTGATATGTATAATTCTTACAGCAAAAAAGTCTTTACTATAAGGGAAAATGACTGAATATCCAATTAAAAATGACTAATATTTCGACATTATTAATCACTCTGTGCACCGAGACTGTGAACACAATTAAAGCTATAAACAAACTCCGTATCAAGTGTTGGTTTCTCACATGCCCCTTCACAGAACAGACATCCTGCTAAAGTGATACGGCCACAAGAACAACTACATCTAATTTTAACCTTTTATTTTTGGGGAAGACACAATTTTAGACTGGCTCTAATTTAGAAACGCTTCACAAAGAAAAGTGATATGTCTGCCAGCAAGAAAAACATTACACTGAACTCATTGCTGAACTTAATGCACTAAAAATCTGGTTTGCTCCATGGATACGCTGCTTTTCACACCGGGTTCAAGACTCAGCCCTTCCACAGGGGGAAAACATGTCATGCTATGTTTGATTAAGATAAATTGGAAAAACAAAAGCTTCCTTCTCATGGGAAACATCCTGTAAGCCTTGCCCCAGGCTGCGACTCATCTCATACTTATCTACGAAGTCATTACACCTCTCAAGAAAGTAACACCACACTGTAGCATCTTTTTTATCTTCAAGAGCAGGGGACAACTACCCACAAAGTGAAATGCTCTGTGATGAAGAGGGAAAAGCTCGGTCTAGAGGTGACCAGTACAGATGTCAATCCAGTCCGTCTGTCTGCGTTACAAGATTAAAATGTCTCATGATTTGATACCATGTCTGGTATGCAGCGCTGGCTGCAAAACGGGCTCAGAATGAAGAAGGCTCCTGCACCTAGAGCATCCTCAAGTGACACAAACATCCACCAAGCAGTCAGGGCTAGTTTTAGCAGACCATCACAGCATTTCAAACGATGTCTTAATTTTACAATCATGTGTCTGTTTGCAAGTTTCTATTCCCACTTCAGTCAGGCCTTGCCCCACAGCACAGGGCTGATGGAAATTCCAAACCATGAACCACAAGCTCTGAATATGATCGAACAGGAACCACTGAGGGAGCAGACACGTGGTACCACTGCATGCACACCCGGGCCACATTGCTACTTTGAGGAGTAACATGAAAAGCAGACGTTTTGTGAGGCTGTGCCCACGCTACTTCCTATGGGAGCAAACAGACTCACGTCAGGGAAAGGCACCACTGGAAGAATCCAAGTTTATACTCTGTGGCTGACAGAAGACAGAAATAATCTGTCAGCATTCTCTCTTGCCCTTCCCTAGCCACCCACTTACTATTTCTGACGAATAAATCACAGCATCCATTCAAATTGACACTAGCAGTGATGACTGGCTTTGACATCTCCAATCAGAGATCACCTAGCACTGTTGTTATTATTTCCAGCCTCTTCAAGGAAGCAGTGACATGAAAAGCATGAAGTTTAGGCTGTGCAAAGGAAGAAAAACAAGAGCAGAAACTCCAAGGGAACAAATGAGGAGAAAGCATAACGTGACCTCCCAGCAGAGTTAGGAGACGCAGAACCAGTGACGAGGAATTCCGGAGCAGATACTGAAAACAGGGTGTCAGCGTCTAAAAGGTAAAGCCCATCAGCCTCCCGAAGGAAGCAAAGGGTGTACTGGTCATCTTCCTGACTCCTCAGCCTGGGCAAGTTCAAATCACTGTGGCTGGCCAAGACGCTTAAATATTGATAAGACATCAGTATTTTGCAGACTTCCAAAAAGTCGAAGTAAGGGGCTAATCTCACAGAGATTGACACGCTTCACATTAGCTGTTCATTGCCACAGTTCAGCTTTAGATAAACCGGCCAGACTCCGACATCCACCGCTCCCAGAAGCACTGGAAGCCATATATG
>NW_010423052.1:23135-24799 GCF_000710305.1 Buceros rhinoceros silvestris
TTCGTTGGTCCGGCAGCTCACAGTGGTGCAGTACAGGAGTTTATTGCTTCCGGCTGTTCCGCCAGCCCCTATGCTGAGGTTACCACCCTCGGAGCGGGACCACAGGACCGGCAGCGGCTGCTTGGCCGTTGCCAGGCTTGCCCCCAGCAGAACTTAAACCACCATCAGTTTCAACTCATGGTAATGCACCAGATCGGGGGCTTGGGGCTCAGTTCACAACCTCCCAGACTGACCTGCAGCAGCTGAAGGGATTGTTCTTCTATGGGATAATCTAAACGAGAGGCTCTGGTTTTATTCTCTGCAGGTATCTATTGGTACCCCACACATACGACAGGGGATGAGAGGGGATAAGACTCCAAATGAACACTTTTCTCCTTGAAAATACCATTTTTATGCTCAGACTTTTAAAATGCAAGCCACCAGAAGATTTAAGAAACACCTTGGTTACAGAACTAACCTGGCAGCAGTGCCCAGTTTAAGTCACTGGACCCTTCTAGTTCACCAGTGCGTTATTAATATCAGTTTCAAGCAGAGCCCATGTGAGCTGTAAGCAGGAGTTCCTGTCAGGATGGTTAGCAAAAGTGAGTATTTTTTAAAGTTTTCTGTTGATTCAAGTATTCCAGGATGTTTCAGTTCACTGTAAAAGCTTAGGACAGCTGGAGGAAGTAGGTTTAAAGGCATGAAGGAAACAAATGAGAGAGTCACAAAACCCTCACACAAACAGGATCCATTTCAACGTACTTCAGGATTAATTTGTCTTCCGCACCCACCACGGTTTTTTTTTTTTTTCAACGGCCTTAACGAGTCAATAGCAGTAATCTGAGCCCAGATATTAGACAGAACCATTTTTTATCTCTTTTAGGCTTGTGAGTTGACATCTGAATTGAAGAACAGTATGGACTGGAAATGAACAGCTCACTTCACAAAAATAATTCAGCGCTGGGAAGGGGAGCACTGCTGCACCCTCCCACCTGGCTGGGGCAGCTCAGCTTTTCTTTCTCACTTTCTCCTTTACACACAGACCCATAGTTGTCTGGATTACTCACTCTAGTTTTGAATGATCCACATGGAAAGAGCAAAACTTCGCTGAAGCTGACAAATCCTCCAAGAAAATCACGAGTAAATAAATGGAGAAAAAAATGAGAGTAAGTTCTGGGGATTTCCAAATTGTTCTGTCTACTTCATACAAGTAGAGTAAGTCCTGTTTACGAGCTCTTCCTTTTAGAATCACTTCAGTCATTTTATCATGAGTTTCCTCACAAGCTCAGCTCCTGCAACCAGATAACTAAAAGGAATTAAATTTGATTTTTAAAAGTTTCCAGTAGATCTGGCATAAAAATGGGGGTTTTTTTTACTTGTGGGTTTGGGGTTTTTCTTTTCTTTTTTTTTTATTATTTACACTAACACCTTTTCTCTTTTTTTAGTTAATGGGTTCATTACTGCACAAGGTGTCTGGATTTTAAATCTTCACATTACAACCTAAACAAGCTCAGATAGGCCAAAACACGACTCATTTCAGCTACAAGCTACCACACTTTTGGGAGGCCAGAATGTGACCCTTCACCAAAGCCAAACCCCAGAACCAATTCAGAACAAAAGCAAGACACTGAACCCTCAAGCCCAGCGAAACTCAAACTGGCTCTCTACAGCCAGTCCTGTAACAA
>NW_010423052.1:24934-25547 GCF_000710305.1 Buceros rhinoceros silvestris
TTTCCACTTCACTTTTAAGGCAGCTTTCTGTTCTTTTTCATGGCCTGAAATTATCGCCAAGCTCTCCTCCACTCTGCTACAGAACACCCCAGTAAGAACTAAGTGACAAACCCACATACTACAGCTCTGAAAGAATTCGAACTCTCGTGTGACCTCCGCACACAAAACATTCCTATTGTACCTCACGTTTCCTGTTTGTGCTAGTCCACAGCCCGGCCACCAGCGAAACCCTTTCCAGCAGTCGCTCCACTTGGCTCTATCGCAAGCAAGCAGAGATCCATACTGAAGAAACAAAACCACAAACAAACGCAAACAGCCAAAGCTCGCTCTGCACTTTTGACCCGGGAGGAATTCGCTGCCATTCATCCCCCACCATTACAGATTGTAACGGGCCATACACGAAGGGACATTGATCATCCGCTCCTCACGCAGGTCTTTTGGACAGGCATTGACTCCAAGCTGGTTCTGTTTGCCTCAGCTGTATCTTTTACAATCCATTTGCCAGGGCTGAACCGAAACCAAACGAGGCGGCAGCACGTTGCGTGAAGATGGCAACGGCGGCGTGGTCCCAACCGAGCGCTCCACCTAGCGTCCCCTGCCCCCGCCACAGCCC
>NW_010423052.1:25605-28680 GCF_000710305.1 Buceros rhinoceros silvestris
CGTGGTCCCAACCGAGCGCTCCACCTAGCGTCCCCTGCCCCAGCCACTGCCCACTGGCAGCTCATTCATTTCATTCTGTGGCAGCAAACGGACCTTTCCAAGCTGTATGAACACAAGAAATTCCTGACGAGTTACCCTCAGCCATCTTCTTTTGGTAATTAGGTGATTCATGCCATTTATATTTTAATGTATCAGCAAGAGGAGAGAAAACATCTCAGGACTAAGAAAAAAAAAAAGCTGTGTGCTGCTAAAAACAGTACTTAGAGTCGTTAATCTTAATAGTTTTATTTCCTACAGAAGCACGTCATTATTACTATTTTTAAAGTGTTGTTTTTAAAGAATTGTGAAAAACCTTTAATGGACTTTGGGAAAACAAGCCAGCAGACTTGTTTTGAAAGTGTCAGAATAAAAAGGATTCTTGGAAGAGTGGCCTGCTTCCCTATGCCTGTGTTGAAGATCCGCCCTGTGCCAGCTCTTAGCTCAGTGCCAATTTGCAGCACGAGCACTGTTACCCAAAAAGCCATGTCAAATTTTACACGTAGTGCTGGCTACAGCGAAGGAAGCAGCATTAAGCTAAGAACCAACAGAGCAGCCAACATTCAGACCCTTTATAACATGCAGAAAGTTACTGAATCACAGAAATCGCAAAATAAAAAGCCTACTATCAAACTAACAAAACTGCCTCTCCCTCCTACACCAAGGTGTATGCAGCAAGAGTGTTCTGGTGACCAACGATATCCAAATCAGCTGTGAACCGGTACTACCCAGGCGAGGGCAGTAAGATGTCCCCACTGAGACAGCTTTAGTCTGTCAGCTCTGCTCCAGACAAACTGCTTCCAAGTCATCTCTTCTCAGCTAACCCCAGGATCTCTCCTGGCACTTGAATTCATGCCACTCCAAAGAGCAGCTGGTGAGAGATGCTCTGACGACTCCAGACAAATCACAGGTTTCAACACGAGAACAGCCAAGCAGGCCGGGGAGAGCAACCCCTCCCCGTGCCACTCATATGCTGCCGCCACTGCCCGACTGCTGCTCTGGTGTGCCCAGCGAACGGGCTGCGCCAGCAGCGGCTGGAGGGGAGAACAGTTGTACGCGGGGCATGGAGGGGTGTGTTTGAAAAAGATGCACCTGTGTGGCAGCTGCACAGTTCGGGCACACTGAGAACAGGTGCCGACACGCCGGCGGCTCCTCCCCGCAGGCCCTCGGCGGTGGAGGCAGCACCCAAGGCTCCGCAAGAGCTTGGCAGCACATGGGTGGGCCGAGAGCATTGTTCTCGGAGCATGTAATTGCATTCCCAACAATCTCATTGTACATAGAGATTTAAAATGAGCAATTAATTAAAAGCAATTTTAAAACACTTACTGACTCTATTCTTTACTGCCAGCAAATCCAGGCACTAAAGCAGAAGAGGATTTGCTGCTTTGTAGCTTTTCATTTCTTTGAAATCGATAGAAGAATAAGCTTTATCATAATGGAGAAATGCAATTAAAGTATATGGGACATGAAAAGTAGATACACAGTAAAAGTTACGGCAAGTTCCCTGCTTAACCGATCGTATTTCTACTTTCAAAGGCAACTGCTGCACAACTAAAAAAGTGAATTAGTTTCAAACTCCTCCTTTTGAAAGCTGGAGCTCGTAATGGTGTGGTTTCCAGATGGGTTAAACCCAGAATGCTATTCTGAACTAACTGACCTGTAGACGTTGTACCAGCAGCCTTCAGTTAGCTCTCCGTGCTCCCCTCCACAGTAGGTGCAGGCTCAAACCGAGGAGATGTGACGAGTACAGACTACTACGTCGATAGCACATTACACGCGGATGTTGCCGAGAGCTCCGTGGGGCAGGAGCATCGACAGTTCAGGTACTCAACATGGCAACGCGCTGCTGGGGCAATAAATGCCTGTTTTTACGCTCCCAATGCCATCTAGTGGCTACAAAGCCAGGCACATTCCACCCCGTTAGGAACCGTCCAGGGCTCAGACAAGCCTCCCGCGCAGTTGTCCTCAATTTACAGTCCACAATAACAACTACAGCTTGCACGGGAGAAAAGAGGAAAATTAATCTTCGCTTCTCATTCTTCCTACACTCACTGCCTTTATGGAATTCCTTCGGTGCATCAAAAACATCTTACATATTTAGAGCAAACAAATATTTCTCCTGTTTAGATGTTGATGGTATAGTTTTATTACACTTTATGCTACAACCACCTTCTAATTATTTGGTGCAGTCTATTTTGTCTGGTTTTTTCCCCTATAACAAAGTTATGTGAAACCTTCCCTCTAACATTCCAAATAGAGACCTTCACTGACCACATTCAACTAAATTCCTTTCTCCGTGTGAGGCACTTCCCTGTAATCTCTGGAAGGCTGTTCACCTCCTCTACACCCACCATCAACTATATCAATAAGCCAAGAGAGAAGCAGAAGTTATATTTAATATACAGAGTACTTCAATGTCAGCTCAGGTCATGGCCTAAATATAGCCACTAGGTTCACATACCCCACCGGAAAACTTAAGTGATATGTTACGAAATTTAATTTGTTTTCTATTAAAGTAATTTAGAACTATTGAAACATCTGGAATTTTAAATACAGAGTAAAAGAAATGTAAGTTCACTCTTAAAAGAGAAAAGGAAGTGGTGCTGTCTTATGAAGACTTTGTGACAAAATCATCTGGGAGTGACCTAGGGCATAAAATGACAGCACTCTTGCTGCCCTGTGCCAGGTCAGTGTACGTCAAAGAAATGCTACCCACTCTGAAATACAGTTTAGAAATGGTGGATAATGTGTCTTATTTACTGGATTTCTGACACATGTAAAAATTAAGAATAGGAACTGCATGATAAGCTCTCCAAACTACTTCAAAGAGGATGGCTAAAGACATGAAATCTTTGGTTAGAGGAAATATTAAGTTGACTCTCACTGGTCGATGGCCTAAGAAAATATACAAAAAAAAAAAGAACAAGATTAAAATCTATCATTTAAACTTCTTCCTACTTGCTGATTTAAACCATGACCAATTGATTTCTACAGCAAATCTGGAATTGCTTTTCTTTCCCTTCCTCTCTGCCCTGCTGA
>NW_010423052.1:28779-31024 GCF_000710305.1 Buceros rhinoceros silvestris
TGCTGAACAGCTGGTGATCCCACCCTGCTGCATTTTCACGCCCACCGTAGGCTGAGTTTATGAGCTCGACTCCACCTCACACATCACTTGATGCTGGGTCGCCTCTCCAGCGAGGCACAGCGCCTTGGTTCAGGAGGGACGGTTTGGGTTGGTTCTCCCCGTCCAGCCCATGTGTCTTCTGTCCCTAAGCTATTAACAGCTCCGTCTGCAGTTCAGAAAGACCTGTATGCTGTCAGCTCGCTGCTGTCTAAGCACTACCCAGTGTTAGATAAAAACGTTCAGACTCCATGTTCATCAGCTTTACTGAATTGCCATTTCCAATCATTTAGAGTGACAGGAATATTTTTGTCTACAAGGCTACCATGCAAAAACTTCTTCTGTTTAGCCCTAGTTTCCCTTCTCCTGCACTTTCTGCCTCCGCGGGCTTTAGGAGAGAAGCTACACTAGGAGTAAATCTAAGACTACTGCAAACGCAGCCCGTACCGATGCCATTTGGTGGAACAGGCATTGCCCTGCTGTGTGGAAAAGCACGAGTTTCTCGTAGTGTTTTCTATGTTATGGTTAATGATTAAAGCAGTTCTGAAAGTAAACATCTGTAATTGTTCCAAATACAAGATGACATTTGCTGCATAAACTGGTTTTAATTAGTTTGTGGCCATGAATCCTTTTCTTAAATCCAGGACAGTGGTTTCATAAACAAGGAACTAATCCAATGGCCAAAGGCAAAACACACCCAAACATTTCCCCAACTTTTCTAGCTGAGATAAACAACATCATAGAAATTTTCAGAACAGATATTATTTTATCTTTGTGACAAACATTTTTGTTGCCATTATTATCAAAGAAAAATTAATACAGACTGAACTTCAAACTTGCTGCCTATTCAGCAGTTTCAGCTAGAAAAACGATCATTTAGAGCTACAAAAACAAATGCTGAAAAATTTTAAATGGAAACATTTGAGCTGCACACTAGAAAATGTTTCACTTAAACTAGGAAATTAGAGGATAGAGCTTGCAGATGTGACTCATTGTTTCAAAGTGAGGATTAACAGCAGGCTAACGTCTGCAGTTCAACAAACATACAGCACACAAACTACAGACCAGGGTCAGACAGTACAGAATAGGAACAGCCTTCACTACAGCCCAGAAGCAATACACTAAGTATTTCTTTTCCTTCAGAAGTACTTAACGTTTAGGACTTCGGTAATATTCATTAGTCACACATTTTAAAATGTGTAACAGTTAAAATATTTGATTCGGAAAGAACAAGGTATGGAAAAGTCCTTACCAAATAGAGCAGGAAGGTGTGGAGACCTGTTCCGAGTCCAACAGAGGACAGAATGCCTAATCCTACCCAGTAGGCACACCAGAAGAACTTCTTCTCCATGTACTGCACATACTGGAAGAGTCACAGAAGAGAAAAAAAACCAAAAATGGTGATATCGCCTAGGGGAGAAGTTTAAGCTACACACTAATGCAGACAGTTATCTGGATTACAAGAACCGAGACAGAACCCTAGGTACTCCTATTTGCAATTTATTACAATTACAGCACAGACAGGTACAGAAAATAACACACTTCCAAAGAAAAGCCCCTGTGCCTCAGAATCAGCAAGTTTCCAAGGAGATAAGATGAAAAATTCAGGTTCAGTAATAGGGAGTTGAAATCCAGAACAGGTATATAAGGTGTGAGCAGTGAGCAGCAAGGCCCAGGCAGCGTCTACTGGAGCCCACGCAGCGAGCAGACAGTCCAGGGACTTGCCTGAACAGACTGAATAAAGACCTGCAATTAGCTGCACTCGCAGTTAATCTGTTGAACGTTTTACCTTGGGCCAGTGAGTAACCAGGTTTGGCACTTTTAAGAAAAGAGTAAAATGTTGGTTGTGTGTTGCACACGTAAATGAGGGGATATAGGAAAGGCACAGCCAATTCTGGACATAAGTCCAGCTGGGGGTACTGGAGAGACTGCCCCTGCCACGAGAGCAATACTAAGAGGATACGCCAGGTCATCAACTTGTCCGTACCACAGCCCCAGGAAGAGCTGCCTTTTTATACCATCGGCACCAAGACAAAGCTGACCAGTCTCAACCAGGCTTCAAATCACCAGGGTGTAAAAAGGTCCTGGAAATGCCCAATGTACTTCACCACTCCAAACACGGGTTTGGAAGAAAGCGGCTCCTACATTGGTGGAGGTGCTAGCAGGACACGGAGCACAGGTAAGGAGCTCTGGAGGAAGGACGGATTCC
>NW_010423052.1:31163-45294 GCF_000710305.1 Buceros rhinoceros silvestris
GCCCCAAGCACGGGCTGGACCCTGCGGGCCACACTCCCTCGCCAGTACCAGAGGCACAGGTTTGTCCCCAGCAGGCTGAGGGGAACCCTGAGCAGCACTGCTCTGCCAAGCCTTGGGCTGGAGGCCCAGCAGCCAGCTCAGGGGCCACGGGCCTCAACACCAGTTTGCAAGGGCCATCTAGTGGCAAATGTTGAGTGCACCGTGCTCCGGCTTTCATGCCGACGTGGCCACCAACCAGGGCAGTTTTTAACAGAGCAGGTATGTGCTCCTCAGGAACACGCCACTGATTTACCACCTACCAACCTGCTCTGCATGTAAGAGCTTAAGCCTCAAGCAGGAAACTGCGTGAGTGAGAACGCGATGAGCTGAAGTAACTCATTTCACTGCATTTCAAGGCCCGTCCTGGGAAGCTGGGACTCCTGTTTCAGACCTGCACGTCCCTCCGGCAGCCAGTGACACACCAGAGCACATAGCAGAATGGATGTAAGCAAGTTCTGTGAAACTGGGAACCTGCTGATTTCAGAGTCAGTGGTGAGATGATTCAGTTGCACAAGGAAATGCTCTGAAAGGTTAAAGGGACTGAGTGTCCTCAGGGAAAACCTGAAACTCGGAGAGAAATGGGGAGGGCAAAGGTGTAGACAACACCATCTCCTTATGCTTAAGCACTGACTTACACTTCAAGTGATGCAAAAACATCAGTCTTCACATACAAAGCACAAAAAAGTCTTTAAACAAGCATTTATAAGCAATGGGGGTATGAGAAGCAACACAGAACCAGATTCGAGCCATGAAAGCACTTTACACCTATCCCAGCTGGTCAGGAGACCCTTCCGTAGAAGCAGAAGAAACGTTTCTTGGGAATCACAATGTTTTATCGTGACTCAGTTTAAAATTGTATCTCAAGAGCTTGCACCACCATTAAAAGCTTGTTAACAGCAGACGTGAAGGAGTGCTGCAGCACTGGAGGTGTTCTCATTTGGGAGCGGAGATGTGGAACACCTACAGACGCAACCGAATAGATCAAATGATCCAGCTGATCGGCCCCATCTCTAAAATGCAACTCATCCACAGGCAACAGGGAGGAGTTGTGACGTGAGAAACAAATACCCTCAGCAAGCAGGAGTTCAAAAGATACGTTACAATTTCACGAAGACCCGGTACATCAACCCCAGGACATCTACTTCAGCACAGGGACAGGAAGTGTTAGTCATTAAGGAAAGTGACTTGAAAGCCTCGTACCTGTTGATGTGTTCCTTCAATGTAATACGTAGCTGTAAGCACTGCAAGCATCAGTAAAAAACACACCAAGATACTTCGCCGATGCCACAATCTTAAAAGACAAATGGCAGTTAGGGTTTTTCACAATTGAGCATGCATTTCAAAGCAGCTTAGTTATCCCTGTAGACTGAGTCTGCGTTGACATAGTCAGTGGGGACAATGACAGCTGAAAAATTTGCTATTATAAAAGCTTAAACCTCCCAAGAAAATATCTGGGGAGCCTTTATTCTTCACAGAAAAATCTCAGCTTCACTGTCAAGTGAGATCAAAGTTCAGCCATGCATATTTTATTTTTTAAAATAAACAAAAACAAAGTAACTGTCTGAAAACAAACAATCCGAAAACAAATACTCAGCTTCTGCAGCCAAGACCTTCTCAAACACAGGGCCACAACAACCCCCGCAGCTCAGCAAAGTGCAAAGCAGAGCCTGCAGTGGCCCGGGGCAAGGGACGAGCTGGCGGGGGGATACTGAAGTGCTAATTTCAGACCGTGCTGGTGGGGAGAGCCACAGCGACAGCAAGAGGAACAAATCTTAATACTCTGGATCCCCCTGAGATAAATTAGTATCTCTAGTAACAGCTCAAAGTTTAATAATTGCACTTCAGCTAATTATGAAGCGTTAGGAAGCTACTACAGGAAGGGGAGAAAAGCGTTTTCCTCTGTAGTTTGATACCAAATTACTTTTGGCCCTGTTTAGTTTTATATACACACTCTGCTTGACGTGTATGTGGCCACACACAGCAGATTAGCAAATACAGTTATTATTTTCTGGGAAATGCTACTGTACTGTCACCTAATGCTATAAAAAAAGCAAGTGCTGTCATCACTTTAAAATCTCAGACATGAAATGGCGAACTATGAACATCACTTATCTATTTAGAGAGACAGAAAAAGATAGAAACACGAGGTGAGTAATACAGGAAAACAAGCATAAATGTTTTGTATTAAGCAAGCTGAAAAAATGTCACTCTAACTTTAATTTTGCAATTATTTGTGCTGTTTACATTAGTATGACAATTGGATTTTCAAGTGATTGTCATTTAAATCAATTTCCTCAGCTGGAACCCAGGAGATCATTAAGTCAATCTGAGGTCTCAGCTTAATAGATTATAATAATCAGCATTTTCTGTGAAGATATTGCCATGCTAGTGCTGAAGAACATAAACATGCAGCACGACAGAGGATGTGACTGTAACGGAGTCTGAGGGCTAGGAAGCCAGGTCATAGCTTAAAATAAGACTTCAAGTGTTATTTCTGCTGGGTTTGCAGACATGCTTGGAGGTTGTCAGAAATGGCTACTGCAAGACCCAACAAAGACAGTTCCTCCTGACACAGTAAAATAAGCAGGTTTGGGGGTTACACTGGGGGGAGGTGTAAAAGGGCATTAGGATCACACTACGTAAACCTGGTATTTGTCATACAAATAATTTCAGAAGATCAGAACAGCAAACAGAGCTTCTCTCAGTAGACCTCACGCCTCAGCACCCTGAACCTAGCCCAGGAGGGTCAGTGGTCATAGTCACTGTCTCCAGTCCGGCTCACCCTGCAAAGGAGTGGTCCAACAGCCACCATCACCTGGGCTGACACTAGATCCCATCTACTGTCATGATAGTAAACTCAGTCCCAAAAGCAAGAGATGCTAGTTACCAACAAGCACCAGGGTGGCTGCTACTCTCGGCTTTTTCAGTTGCCAATTTTACTGACGTTGGCCTTTTGGCACCCCGAACCCTCTCAAGCCCAGTGTGTTAAGAAATAGCTGTGCAGTTCAGCATTAGTAGGGGATGTTACGACTGCTACTCACAAATTCTCCAGCTGGAACAACAGCCCGTTCTGTCCAGCATGTAAATAATGCTATGGGGAAGCGCTTTAATACGTACTTTCCTGCCATGAGAGGGACCACATCGCTTAGAAGCAAAGTCCTCTTTGCAGCATCATAAACATCACTGCAAGTTCCACATAATCCTGAACCCTGCCCTCGCTGAGCTATTTGAAGATCATTCAGCGATACTAACACATATATTAATAGATCAGTACTTAACACTGCAGTCATAAGTGCAATATCTCTTGCCTTAAGGATACCTAAACACTGTCCCACTCCTTCAAACTGGAATATTCAACTCTTCAGAAAGGAAGTTTGCAATTTTCTTCCACTGACAAAATATGAAAAAAATATACAAAAATAAATATGTTTTCTGAAAGAAAAATGTCGAAGTTGTGAATCATCAGGGAAAGCGAGATGTTAGAATGACCTACTGAATCAGAGCATGGGTTTCCCCAGAACGCTTAGTAGAAGTTAAAGAAATTATCTTTACTTTATGGTCCATTCCTTCAAGTTTATTAGAGTTTCCAGGAAAAAATACTGCAAGGTAACAAGCGGCTGTTTCCACAGTACAATATTCGACCTCTCTTCTCGGTCCCTTCGCTTCCGTTCATTCAAAGAGGACTCTGCAAATGAAAAGCAACAGAAATGTAAAAGCACAGGTTGACAGTTCAGATTCTATCCCACCCAAAAATATACCGACATTCTTCCCTTCTTTTTTTTCTTTGTGAAGAAGTTAATGGAGCTCCTAGTCATCTTTTCTGTTCACCACGAAGCACTTGCTCCAAGCGCATCAGAAAGCGGGTGACCTCCAGGAAAGGAGATAAGCTGTCTGATAGCTGGCAACCATTCAAGAACCTGACTGGCCCGGGGTGCGAAAAGCCGGCGGTATCTCTCAGCGTTTGTGCAAGGTACTGCACTACTAGTTACAAATTCGCCAATAAATTCGGTCAGATGCGACTCTTACCACCCGCTACGGACCACATTTCACTTTGAACTTTTGAATTTGACTCTCTTCCAAAGCTATTCCCAGGCTTCTCCGATCGAATGAGATTGAATTACACGTGCTCTTTGTACACGTCCATCACCATGCAACTGGATCACAGCATCCACCCTCCCAGGCAGGACCCGCAGGCCCTGGCGAGCCTGGCCTCGCTGCCCAGCTCCTCCAGCAGACAGGATGTGCTCCCATGGCAAGGAGCTGCAGCCCTTTGCCAGACTGACAGGGCACGTTTGGTTGCTTTTAGCTGCAGTGATGTGGTTGTAACGTGGAGTTCAACACTCCGGTAACAGCAGTCCCTGGACACGACCACACCAGTACAGAAGAAAGGTGCTGCTAACAAATGGGCTATTTTGCATCAAGAAACTCCAGCTATTTTTTGGAGGAGACTAGTTTGCTCAAAGGTTGTCAAGCTAATGAGTGGTAATAATTTACACTTTTAAAGCAAATGAATCCTGAAATAAGAGAGGGGGGAAAAATAATCACAAAACAATGGAAAAAATACACAAAAGTAACTCTTGCACCCAGACACCAAACTTGTTTAAACATCACTTACCACACAAACTCAAACCATATGTATTCTGCTTTGTATGCAATTAAAGCATTGCAATAATATGCATGGATTTCAAATCTGTAAAAAGCTGTTGCATTTAAAACATTAATGTAATCTGAATCCCCAGCATATTCTAACCTAAGATGTATTATTTCAGTCTTATTCCAGTAATTGAAACATGCTGCCTTATCAGATGCTAATATTTACACAGAAATTGCATACCTCATTGGTCACAGGGCCCACTTCATTCTGTATTCTTTAGCTGTTAGCTAAAGCATCACTTGCTCTAGATGAACTAACAGAAATCCTGCCATGGCAAATACTGGATAACATCCACATTCCCTCAGAGCTACAGCATGATGGAAGTAAAAGGAACTGATTTCTTCCATACATACACACATACGGTTCTTCTTTAAATTCGGTCACATTCATTGCTTCAAGAATTTGTAGTCTCTATTTTGTCATTTAATGTCTCCTAAAAATGCTTTGACCTTGTTTTTAGTAAAGGTCATGACAGACAATGGTGTAAGGCTGCACACTTGAGAAATCACTTGGTTACAAAACTTATTTAAATATGGAACTGGCACATTCAAAGCTGGCAGGAAACAAACTAAATTTATATTCTATACTACACAGCACAGATAATTCAGTGACGCGAGGCTCTTCTTGTAACGTTCTCAGGCTATTTTTCATGAGTCCTAAGGGCTAACTCCAGCCTACTTCAGACATACCAGTAGGAAAAACAGAGGTGAGACAGGACACGAAGTGGTTATTAGTTCCAGGATAAATTACTAACAAAAGAGCTAAATGTCAACAGAAAAGCTAGAAATTGGAAGACTAATAACTGAGTTTCTCCCAGAGTAAAATAGGTTTTTACTACCAAGTACTAACTTTGCAGTGCCAAAGGGAGGGGCTGTACAGGCTGACTTTTACAGCCACATATCTGCCAGCACAGTCCAGGTTTTTAGCTCAGCCCTGCGGCAGCCCCTGTGGGTTCCCAGGCCAGCGGTACAGGGCTCACAGGCATATCAACTACAGAGGAAGAACTCGGGAGGGAGAAAGGGGTGCAAGAGAAAACTGAGTGGAAATACACACCACAGACCTGTTCTGTGGCTTTACAAAACACAAACCCTCCAGATTTCAGATTTAGAGATGACTGAAGTTTCCAAGATGGATTCAGGCCTGGAGGCCCTTCACACTATCCAGGCATAAAGTGCACCAAGACAAATTCCTCTCGAGCACTGTGCTGACCGTTTTACAGGCCAAGCTGACCAGCTGAAAACACGAAGCCATTTTCACCTACCTGTAAAGCTTCCATTGTGCTGTTCTTTGATCATTCCTATACGCCTCTGGTCACAATCTGTTCCATTCTCTGCCATTTCATAGATTAGTCACGTATGGGGATCTAACAGAAGAAGAAGAAAATCAGAAAGCACAATGTCTCCATTTCTGGTTATGAAAACTTCATTTACTCCATAGTCAAAGGATAGAGGCAAACACCCAGAAGTTCTCCAAATCACCGTTATCCTGCATTACACCAGTAAAAAGGAGAAAGTGATTCAGTTCCCACAATGACAAAGAATAAAACATTTTCACCTACATATATCTAAATTTTTTACTTAAATAACAAAACTCCTTCGCTTCTAACAACCGAACAAAAGCTTGTTGAGCAATCCCTTCTACTAATCAGCCCACTGTTTGGGCCCCAGGAGCTGCAGAGCTTCACACAAACCTCAGTTCTACCCTGAGAGAGAGGCTTTAAGATTCGATTCTCACGTTAGAAAACATCTATTCTGGCACTAAGCTTCCAGGCAGTTAGTATGCAAGCAGCCCTCAGAAACCTCAGAGCCTAAAAAATAGCCCTCAGTATGGTAACTAAGATACAGAACTGCATCTTATGTTTTGCACAGTCTGGTATCTCTACGGCAGAAAAGCTGCACTCCCCAACGGCCAGGAGCTCGCAGACGGGAAGCTTCTCCAAGCGTACGTTCTGCCTGCTGGTTCAGCCTCCCTCTAGTGAGGGCAGCCTTCAAAAGAGCAGAGCAGCAGCTGCGGTTTTACTTATCCAGGAGAGGAAACAGTGCAATCATTGGAAGCAAGCATAAATCAGATGTTGCAAGGGTTTTGTTTTCTACCACCACCATCCCCCTCAAAAAAACTCACACCTGAACACCTGACAATTCTTACACAACCAAACACCAAGAGAGCAGCTGGTCAGACTCCTTCCTGTAAAAATCCTCTCTGGAATCGTAAAACAGTTTCTGGAATTTTATTTTGGAAAACAGAGTCCCACGAAGCTAGAGCATCCTATTTGCACTGCATTTCTCGCTGTGAGCAAGCACGATTTACAGGCTTTGACGTGCTGCTTTTGTTGGAAAGCAAAGCAGTGCAGTATTAAAATGGCAGGTTATTGAAAACCATCTAGTGGAGGAAAGTGAAGTTTTATAGAAAAAAATGCTTGCTCTTTGATTTACGTTAGGCCTAAGAGCCAAGCAGCAACTCAGGGTTGGTCAGCAGGAGTGAGATCGGCCCCTTGATTCAGACTGTAATAACTTTGTCAATTTTTTAAATAAGATGCTAAGAGATTCAGATACTGTATTTGTTTAGTATTTCCAGTATCACAAGTCAGTTTTAAACAGATGTTCTTCTAAACAGGTACAAGCCCCTGTGCGTTACTTGTAACACAGATAAAATTACTAGCTAGAATGTGGTTGTTAAAGGGGTTTTACTTAAAATCCAATAGTCAAAAGCATCAAGGTCTTGGGAAGGAATCCCTTCTCCAACCTCCTTCCTGAAATGAAGCACACAGAAATAGAAACCTGCCTAGTTAAACAAGCAAGCAGAAACTACTCTCTTGCACGTTTTCGGTTTTACTCATCGAAACCTGGTGCCCAGAACACCCAAATCACTGAGAAAATTAACAAAACTTCCTCGCAGAAGTTTGCTGGAAAATGCTGAAGGGCTCCACAGCTGGCCAAGGACAGAGGACTGACCTGCTGCAGGAGGAGCTCTACAGCATCATTCTGCAGCCACGGGCAATCGCAGGTTTGCTCTGCACTGCTCAGCAGACACCAGAGCTCAGTGAAGCTCCTTCTCTCCTTAGATGCGTTTTACAGCAGCCTGACACTCAAAGTCAGTGGAGTTACTCCAGTATTTAGCTGGGGATAACCGGCCAGTTGCCACGGTGATGCAAGGATCAAATGTCTAGCCGTCTCCTCGCTTCAGCCGGACAGTAAGTCCCCATAGACAGTGAAGTGGTTTGTTTCTACTGAATGCACTTGCATGTGCTTATTTTTTATGTGTATTAATAGGTATTTATACACATACACAAGATCAGCTTGTACACACACATACATGTATCACACACGTGTTACATACGTTTACACACACAAAGCTCAAGTTGCAGAGGGTAATATTTAAGCTGGGCAGTTAGCCTAATGTCCGCAGAAAGCTGCTGAGTAAGCAAAAGCTACCAGAGCTGTTCTGCACACATCCACGCTGAAAAAAAACAAACAACCAACTTTCTAGTTTAGGGAACCTCAGTCACATTTTCTTTGCTTAAATATAACAAACATTAAAAAAACCAAAGAAAAACATCTTAAGTGAAAGCCACATGTTCCTCATTTTGAAATCCATCTTTTTTCCTTGCGCAAATCTAGCCTTCAAAATTAAAGTCTCAGTTGGTTTGGTCTCTACTTTCAGCTTAATTACATTTCATGAAAGTTGATTTACTGGGGTACGAACTGCTCACCATGTCTGACAATAAATCTAGGCTGTGCACAACACTCCCTCCTCCATGAACTGAATTCCACCGCAATCCATCAACCAACCATCTCAGTGGCACATAAAAATCACCGCTCTCTGGGGACCTCAGGTGCGTTGTTTCATACACATTAGAGCTTTCACAAGCTCAGCTATGGAGCAGTTTTACCCCTCCTGCTTGCAGAGGCACTAATCTGGGATTAGCTTTGCATAACTCTACCTCAAGTACACAAGTCAACGTGTAGAGCAAAGCAGATAAGTAATCCCCCTGCACACTTGTGTAGGGCCCATATTTGTTAAGAAGGTCTTAAAGTTCAACCATGCTGCAGAAAAGCTCTAAAAACCTGTATTTAAGAACACAGTTGACTAGAAGATTTGATACCTATTACATGGCAAGTCCAAATGGGCTGCAGTCCAGAAACCAAGCCTTACTGGTTTCACAAAAACCTCCTTGGTTTACCAAAGTCTAATTAGACTTAAAGCATCTTAGCCTACGAGACTGGAGGATGCGCATCCAGAAAGCTCAGCTCTGATCTGCTGCTCTGTTTGACGCCTATTAGAACCACTAGCCTTGAACGAGTGTCTCCTGCGTGGAGATTAACTGGAGTAGGAGTCTGGCCCAAAATGGAGTTGTTATTCTTCATTAACTGTGGCCCCATCCTCAAGTCTACACCAAATCCATGAGAGCTCACCGCAGGAAATCAAATGCCATCTGCTAAACAGAACGTCACTTCTTAAGAATGCTGAAAAAGACAGAGTCCGTATCAAAAAATAAATTTGCCTAATCCATGGAGTAGTTACCAGCAAACATAAAAATAAACTATTTAAAAGACCGAAAAAAACAACTTTGAACAGTTTTTGTATCAGAGTTGCTTAGATCATTTGTTAGAGCTGTGCTCAAACAAGAACTTCTTTGTAGGGCTGAACAAATAGCTCACAATAGACTATTCAGCTTCACTGCAACCCATAACGTGAAGTATAAAAAGACAATTATTGCTAGTCAAAAATGGAAATTGGTCAACAAAAAGGGCTTCTGGTAACTGTGGCTGGTACTTCACAGCATAAGTGAGACAAAGCAAAACAAGCTATTAGAGCATGAGAACACAACAAAACCAGGCACTGCAATCTCTGCGCTCCGGTCAGAGAGGACAGAACCCCCCGCTCCCTGCAGCCCCAGGGCGGCTGCTGAAGCACCCAAGCAATGGGTGCACTTGTGAAAAAGGAAACGGCTTAAGACAAGGCAGTTGGGTGCTTGTGCTGTCACTTGAGGGAGCAGAATGTGGACTCATTCTGTACCAGGGGTTTGTCTGAGGACTCCTTTCCAACACAAGGGGAAGCTGTTTGACTGTTCTGATGATCTCGATGCTGTCCCAGACATTGTTTCAATCACTAATTCTTACCACTTCTTACTGAGACAGACCCTGGAGCCCTGACTCTCATCGCCATCAAAGTGACTTGTCACACAGCTGCTAGAACCAGATCCATAGCTTAGACTGCTTTGCTGATGTTTTCTCCCAGCCACCTCAGCAACGCGCCATTGTCAGTCTCCTACCACCTCCTGCGGTTTAAGGCAAATGCTCCAGTCTCGCCCATACCCTGCTGCTTCTTCCTCCGCAACCTTTCCCTCCTCAACTACATCACTTCAATTACAATAAAGAGAACAAAAGACTGAACACCAGACTTTCACAGGTGGGTAGGTAATCACACTAAATCAGACAGCGTTTTTTGTGTCAGGCAGCAAGTGCTCCTCACAGCCAACAACTGACACAGGGAATAAGTTAACAGCTCCTTCACAAAGTAGGAGTTCGGAGAGCATTTGCCATCACAAGTCGAGGACTACCTGGACGTGAACACATTTAGGTAAAGGATGAGATCAGTCTGGAAGTGAAACATTACATACCCTTTCAGCTCCGTACAACTACGCCACTCTTCACTATTTCTTCCGTATCTGAAGCCAGTGGAACAGACAATTATGTCCTCAGCTCTGGAGACATTCAAGACCAAAGCGACGGCTCTTCCAAACCTTCTGTCCCAACAGAGTAAGATAACACCCTTCACCATGTGATACAAAACTGACACAGTCCCTAACCTGAAGGTTAATAACTTCCCTAAAGATGACAGAAAATAGAAAAAAACCCCACTGCTTGCTTTTTTTCCAGTCCTTTAACACTCATGGGAACCATTCAATTAAAATAAATTAGGGCACATCTGAAAGAGGTTCAGAATCTCCACAGATTTAGCTGTAATGGGTTACTTTGATAGGAGTGCGTTTATTCCCAGACTAAAAATGTTGTTCTAACTAAAATAGTTTAATCCCCCAAAGGAGAAGCAATTCAGTCGAAGACACAGGTTTCCATTTTGTGGGTTATGCCTCTGTACACCAGACCTATTTTCCAGTTCCCACCCAAATACCATTTCAAAAAAGTCATCTTACAATTCAGAGTTAAAATTTCCATTTTTCCAAAAAGACTCCGGGACTTCTTCTAGGAAAGAATGATTTAATGTTGTCGTAACATGAGTTTCAGGGATACCACATGTTTTCTTGTGAGCTTTTCTTGTGAGTTCTGTCCCCACCGTTAAGGCACATATATTAAACAGCTCTCTCTGGTAGGTTTTCTCAGGTGAAACGTGACTATTGATGGTTGTCTGTGCAGAGAACCAGCAGCAGAATCAGGTGCTATAATAACAGTCACTACACAACGTACAGATGAAAATGGAAGATGGTGGGAAAGAGAAAATTCACGTTGTTTGGGTCTTTGCAGTGACCTCTTGCTGAAACTTAAAAATAAAAAATTTAAATAAAAGAAAGGAAATCGCAGTGACTGGGAACGTAAGCATTATCAGTGTAGCTGATGCTACAGCGCAGAGCACAGCTCAGCTCCGCATCCTTACGCTGGCAGGAGGCAGCAAGCCCAGGGTGCAGACCGCAGGTGACAGAGCGAGACCGCTCCTCTGCTGACGGGCCAGCGCTCAGCCAGCCGCCGAGAAACCGCTGCGGGGTTATCAGAGGGTGACACACACTGCCGAGAGAGTGACCTGAGGGGATCACAGGGGACCTCCAGAGCGTTACTGCCGTGCTCCGTTTCCCAAGTGCCGGCTCAACTACACCCTGATTTTGAATGAGACCATGCTATAACCCCCCGTGCTTCTTGTCCCTTCTGAAACACTCAGCGACAGGCGCTACCACAGTGCCACAGTCACAGACCTCTCAGGGAGGGCACGTCACGTATGCCCAAACAGCCCCTTCACCACAACTGGTGACTTGGAAAGACTGATACCAGCAGAGAGAGAAGCTCTGGAGTGAGAGGCCACAGCAAGGCCACAAGATGATACTCAGGTGACCTAACAAGCACAGCACTTTTCACATCCTCCGCTCCAGAGGCAACACAGAAATCCAGGCACACGCTATCTGCCAGAGGCTGGGCTCAGAGCCTCCAGGCTGCATTCTGCCTTCAGAAGGTGGCAGTCGAGCTCCCCGCTGTCAGCCTCCCCACTTCCAAAAGGCACAGAGGAAAGAAACGTCACAGGCTTGTCACAAGATGTTAACACATCCTGCACAAAACCAGCCCGCTAAAATTCAGCTGGGAAAGAATGAAGAGTTGGAAACATCAGAGTATAAACCCAGCCTTAAGAATCGCCTCCTGGCTCCTCCAGCAGCTGGCGGGGAGTGCAGATTTGGCAGGAACATTGCCTTTACCCTATCTTTTCAGTGCTAGGAGACAGTTTCCCCACAAGCAGATGCCTGGACCTGCCGAGCCATGACATCCAAAGTGCTTTTTCTGCAAGAGGAAGCACAGCGCAGATGGACGGGAACGAGCAGAAGTACGTCACGAACCGCACAGAAAACAGCGGCTGAACCGAGCTCCTCAACCAATGGCTTCTGCTCTCCACAGACGTTACCAGTCTCTAACTGCAACCAATTCAAGTTACACTATGGCTGCCTTGGCCATTCAACGAGAATACGCTGGTGAATCACAGAGGCCAGTTCTGAGCCTTGTAAGAACGTTCTTTCAACAAGTTTGAAATACACTGAACAACTGCCTGCCTCCAAAATAACCTCTGACCATCTCCTGGGTCCACCTGGCCAGTGCGGCACCAAACCCAGCAAGGTGCTGCCCCATGACTAGGGTTGCAACTTGCTTCAGGAATACAAAAAGCTTAGTGTTGCAAAAGCGCCAAGGCTGTGCTCTTTGTTCTCCTGGAACGGCAAAGTCCAGCCAGCTCACACTTCTCCACAATCAACAGAAGTTAAAGTTCTAACCTGCAGATAACAGTATGGTTCCCATCACCATTATATGAGAAAAACTTGCCCGCTGTTACATCAGGGGTTTGTTTTAAAACCACAGCTTGTAAAGAAATGAGAGGAGATCTCAAAATCGGCATAATTCACAAGCTGTAGTCAGAAAACGTCATGATATTCAAAGGTATCCATAGGAAAAAAGCTTTATGGTGGAAATGGTGCAGACACTCCAGCTAAGAGGTTTGTTTCCAGCATACTCACCTTCCGCCTGGCTACTACCCACTTCAAAGCTCCCGGGTCCCCTCCTATCCCTTCCCACAGAAGTCAGCAGTGCCACTGCTTTCAGCTGAAAGTAGGACATGAAGCTGAGCTCAGATTAGTACCTAGTGCTCACCTCCCATTGCACAACTGGAAACGTGTTTTCTCAAATGCTCATATGAGAACGCAGGATGAAGCCACCATTACAGCTGCTACGTACAACTAGTAAGGAATGAAGAGTTCCTGCCATGCTGCAGAAAGAGGGCTGACATTTCAACAGGCAAATTAATGCTTTAAGAAGAGATTAGACAGGCTGTCCTAAGGTAAGATGGTATAAAGAACAAGAATCCCCCCAACCAACCTATCTGGTAGAACCTTAAGAGCAGAGGTCTTAACAGCAAGCCAGTACCAAGAATCACTGCTCAAACAAAACTCACATGCTGCAAGGTGTGAAAGAGCTCCGAGTGCTCAGTCCGTGTTATCAGCATTAACCAAACCAGGATACCCACTGTTGGTAAGCACACAGCAGAGAAAAGAGGGACAGGAGAGAACGCGAAGGAGTTCTGTACGTGCGGTTTGAAGTGGAAAACCTGATTCACAGCACTTTATAGATACACAGCCACTATGAAACAAACAATCACCCCTTCCCTCAGGTCACCTAAATGACCTGCCAAACATTCCAGAGGCAAAACTGGAACAGAACAGAAATCTTACTGCTTTATTACCTTCCGTAATCACTAGATGACATTGGCCAGAGAACTAAATATCAGACAAACACAGCTGGGTGCTGAACTCCAGTCAACACCACTGAGTCATGAAGAGTCTTCGTGGATTTGGGCCTAACCATCTGAGTGCACAAGACAAGCCACAAACAGCCGCTCGGAACAAGGACAGTCAGCAAGATGCAGAGGATGCCACTGGCCACCCAGCTGGGAAAGCACAACGCCTTTCCACGGGAGAGGCAGGCACAGACCATCGGTGCTGGACTCTTCGCAGCCAGATGGAGGAATTTCTCCCTGTGTCGTCAGGCATCGTCCCTTGGGCCAACGCAGGGCGATTCAACCAGAGTTTCGACGGTTTTGTCCAGCATGACACGAGGCGTCCCGAGCACAGCAGGTCCCCGGTGGGACGGAGGATGATTTAGCAGCAGCACAAGCTCTCGCCCTGAACGACAGCGACGAGCTTCCTCCCGCACCTCCAGCGGGCTCGGGAACGGCTCC
>NW_010423053.1:0-6602 GCF_000710305.1 Buceros rhinoceros silvestris
GTGCTCGTATCAAACAGATAACTACAAAAGGCGAGGAATTAAAAGAACAGAAAGAAAAATCTGACAAAGCTGGTAAGAAAATCTGGAGATCACTTGCTTTCGCCTTTAAAGATGAGAAAGTGCCAGAAGACCACGCTGAAGCTCTTTCATCAGTTGTTGCTGGGAGTGGATAACAAGAGAGGCGCTTTTGTCCAGTGTGGATAGCAAGAGAGGCTCTTTTGCCTAGTGTTCTACGTGTCACCCCTGCAGCGTCGTTCCTAACTTCCCTTCTGGTCAGCAGAGATTAGGGATGGTTTTGACTGGTTTGTCTCTTACCAATTCAGTGGAGTTAAGAAGGAAACTGCTGAAGGGCAGCTGTACTTTACCTTTTGGTAGCTTTGTGCTGGTGTAACTTCAGAACGGAAACTTGGAAGTACCTATAAATTACCATTGTAATGCCACCGGTATTCTACACAAAAATGCACAGCGGTGAGTGTGTCGGAGCTTGGAAAGAAGCAGAAACAAGAGGCTGTCTTACAACATAATCAGCCTTTTCTTTCAGTAGTCGTAGCAGAAGCATTTCTGCTTTCTCTTAGTGGAACAGCAGTGATGACTCCTCTCACTTCAGCCCTGGAACCTGGCTGTTCGGTAACTGTTAGACACTGTGGGTTGCTTTGGATGGAAGTTAGGTGACTTACGTGTGCTTGCAGTTTTCCTTTTGCTTGAACCTGAGTTAAAAGGTCAGTCCGCCCCACCGCTGTGTTTTAAGCAGTGAATTTGGTGTGCACTGTATGTGTCGAAACGCTTTCAGAGACGTTTAGCTTGCTCTCATGGGCATTTGAAGGACTTCACTCCTTGGGCAGAAGCTCAGAAGTGGTTAGTTTGCATGAAACATGATGTGTGTTTTCTTTCTCTAAAAAGCGATGAGAAGTTCAAACGATAGAGCTCATAGGGGTTTATTTTAAATCTCCGTAGATTTAGATCAGAACTTTGAGTCTCCAAGATTAGTTTGGGTAGATGGTTCTGCTGTAATACAGAAAAGCAGCTTGAGTACCCGCCTTGTGGAAGTGACGAAGCTTTTGATTAGGTACCCTCCTCTCCTCTGCTTTCAGGCTGTGGGTGTCTTTTCAGCTCCAGAAAAGCGTATTTCAGAAGTCAGTCAGTCCTGCTGCAGTTGGATTTTGTCCTGTACTTGGAGAGTAGGAAGCTTTTCTTCATGATTCAAAAAAAAAAAAAGGCGGCTGAGGAGTATTTTAGTACTTCCACAGATACCAAGTTCTTGTTATAGTTGTTTGAAATACAGCAGCTTTTTGAAGCAGTCAGAAGCCTCTTAATTACGACCTACTATCTACATGCTCTAGTTAGTAGAGTAATCTTCTGAGGTTTGTGAGCCAGAAGCTGAAAATGGGTTAGAGATGATGCTCTGGGTACCTGAGAAACGTAACTATTGTAGTGAGAACTAATTTCATGTATGAAGAATGTGTTGAGTAACCTGCACTTTTCTAGGGGATGATTTGTGCAGTAAATATGCTCTCTTTTAAATGAAATTTTAAAGTACTTTTGGTAACTTTATGGTGCCTGAGCATCCACTTCACCTTTGAGGGCCTTTGGTTTTGTAGTCTGTTCAGCATATACAAACGTTGGAACCCTTGGAAAATTCGTTAAAGCTACTCTCAAGACAGACAAGACTGTGAGGTGACCTTTATTAGGTTTTCCTGTTGCTTCCTTGTCTCCAAAACTGTTGTGAAGTACAATGGAAGTGTAGTTCAATGTATCTGAGCTAAACTGTTCAGGCATTTAGGGAAACCACCATCAACACTGGGAGAGCCTGAAGTCCCTTCCAGGTCACAACCTTGAGTTGTACCAGCTTTAAGAATTGGGCAGTTTCATTTATTTGAGGTCAACATGTGTCAAGTTCAGCTTCTGGGACACTTAATGTGAGAGGACTTTAAATTCTAGACTGCTCCTTTTCTGTACCATGACTTAGTGAAGATTCTGTGGAATATTGTATTTATAGAAATGTTAATTTCATTTATGTTGTGGCAAAATAAGGATAAGCATAATACACTTCACTTGGAATTTACTTTCATAGTGCTATATTTTAGGCTAAGAAGTGGGTTAGTTTTTCCACTTAATGTTTCTAACTTGCTTAGAGTTATGTGTTTGGCTTTTTTCTTTATAATTCAGTGGCTTTAGTGAGATGCTTCAATGGCTGATTTGATGTCAATGCATTTCTGTGTACTGAAATAGTGAAAAGATCTGAGTGTCTCCTTTGTGCGTGTTGTATAAACTGTCACTTGGTCTCCCCAGTTAAGTTCATTTTTTCTGTAGTTAGAGGTACATTCCGTTGAAATCTCACAGAGCATCTTGTTTTTGTGCATCCACACATGCCGATAAGTGAATCGTGGTGCCTTTCCCAAGCCTTGTATGAACAGGACTGGGGTAAGGGCTCTTTTTTCTTACCTCGTACATTGGGTGCTTGAACTGGGCTCTAAAAAGTAAACTCTGTGCTTCTCAGGCACTTTTACTTGAAGTAACTGCAACTGATTTGGTGTTTTAAAAAATGCTTTGCAATGTACATACATTATTTACATTTTACTTAAAGCTGTTCAGTATTTGTAAACTTACTGGTCAACTGAAGTCTGTTTCTCCTGAGACTGCTTGGCATAATTCCTTTCTGTCTTCTCAGGATGCAGATTGAATTATTTATATTCTGTACCGTAAACAAAAAAGTGTTCAGAAAGCAAACTTATTTTGCTTTATTTTGCCATTTTTTGTAGGGAACCTTTCTTTCTCCAGCTTAATTAACATGTGCTTTGCACCTTTCTACAGAGCAACCAAACCTTGGGCTGTGCATTTAAAATCCTGCCTAGGTGCACAAATCAGCTGTAGGAAATGAATTCAGCATTTGTTTCTGACTCTTGACAAGATGCCTGCTTTCAGCCTTCAGTAAGAAAACACGTGGGTCCCTCCTTTGCCATCCTGTTCAGTGCCTTCACAATTTTCAGCAGCAGATGGCACTGCGCTTGAAGAGAACACTGCTGCGCTGGGGAAGTCTGCAAGAAAGAAATCTTGGCGATAGGGGCTGGTGTTCCACTGGGTAGCAGAGGCAAGGTGAAGGGAACCGAGGCTGGGGCTGTGGAGTAGCCTGTGTAAAGGAGTCAACTCTCGCACACAATTTGAAACATCAGTTTTGCAGCCTTCCCTTCTTAAACCCCACTCCGGCTCTTTTGGTGTGGTTTCTGTACTGTACAGGTACGTTCCGGTTTGTCCGGCTTGGTCCCATGGATGGGATTTTGCAAGGCTCACCTGAGACTCTGGTGGTGTGCTTGTTACTGCTTCTGATTTGCCACCGTGCCTTTGTGAGACTTCACTGAACCAGTACCTTGATGAAAACATCTCTGCTGACAGGGAAGGAACGCAGGCAGTGCCTGCAGTCCTTGTGTTCAGAATAGATGCATTTCGATAAAAACACAGACTTTTATTCCAGGCTTTTATCCACAGTAGAATTAAATGCTCCGATAAAAATAATAAAACAAAATTTAGACCATGTTCTATCTGCTTGGTGATAGTTCAGCCCTCTGCTGCTTTGAAACTCGGATGTGTCATTCTACAGTAGAATGAACCAGTTGGAATAAAAATGTTCTGTTTTGCTTAAATGGTAAAAGTGCCTGAGATGCATAGAGTTTAACTTTTAGAGAGCGTGTTTCTGTGAAGTGTCGCTTCTTTGTGCTTTCATATCCCCCCTTGGCGTTTTATCCATCGGCTTTTGTGTTAGCCCCCTGCTTGCGAATATGGTGATGCAGCTGTGCTACTGCATGATGCTCCGCTACTCCAGATCAGCAGTCAATCCTGGTGTGAACCTGGATCTTCTCTTTGGCAGATTTGTGGCCTGTGACAAATGCATCCTCTTTCCTTTTGCAAAAGTAACAGGTTTCTCAAATGAAAATACAGTATATTTTGCTCAGGTCAAGAATCAGAAAACATGTATGGAAAAGTGAAATAATCTTTTACTTACAGGCTTTATTTTCAAGCTTGACTTTGTAAAGGTCTGTAGGGTGATTTTTTTTTTATTTTTAAAAGGCTCTTTATGATGCTGTAATACTAAAGGACTTGGCCAATGTTGCTGGCTGTGCCTGCTTTTGTTAGGGCTGAGAGGAGCATCAGGAAAGCTGGTGCCATTCCGTGGATAGCCTTGTGCAGGCTGAGTTAATTAACCGAGTTGTGCCCGGGGTGGTGAGGACACGAGTCCTGCCAGTGGCAAATGCCTTGATGGGGACTGTGAAGAGCTGTGCTTGGGAAGTAAGGAGCTGTAAGCCTCCTGCA
This sequence comes from Buceros rhinoceros silvestris, assembly GCF_000710305.1. NCBI lineage: Eukaryota > Metazoa > Chordata > Aves > Bucerotiformes > Bucerotidae > Buceros > Buceros rhinoceros. Next base: position 4,306 of record NW_010423053.1, read on the forward strand.
CGCTTGCATTGTGCTTTAGACTGTTTTGCCATTTCAAATAATCTCTAACACTCCTGGTTTTTTGTAATGTGTTCTGGTATTTATTATTTAAGTAGAATGCGAGTGGAAGAGTGGATACAGTGATGTGCTTTGGTATTGCCAGGGTCATTAACAACAATTTTGCCCTAAAGCGTGATTGTTTCTGTGAGTAGTCAGGGACAGACTTCCTCAGAAAACAGAAAAAAATTCTGGACAAGGTCAAAATTTGAGTGAATGCCATTTTTCTTGGAATTAAGTTCCTTGAAAACATTAATTGTGGCATTGCCTCAAAGGTAGAGATTGTGGTTAAAAGCTTCAGTTTTGAACAGTATCAGAAGCTGTGGACTGGAAATGATTCACTTCTCAAACTTGTGTCTGACCATAATTAAAGATAGTTTCAAAAAATGAAGGATTATGAGAACTGGTGTGAATGCCTGCTAAGTGATGGCGACTCAAGGAAACTAGGGAGGTAGGAGTCTGTTTATGATTTTCTTTTTGGGGTAAACAAAGTGGAAGAAAGCTTAACATTCTAGGTAACCCTTTAAAAATCGATCTGTTCTGTCTGCTCCCAAAAGAGTATCCAAGTAGTCCAGGGTATAGTAGAATACTACACTTCTAGGGGGTGCGTGCTCTGATGAATTACACTCTTGTTATTGGCACTGAGATGATGAATTTTACGGAGGAGTTTTGCCAAAGTTCTTCTATGCATAAAATCAACCATGTAGTAGACAGTTCTGAGACTGAATCTTCCTTTGATATGCAGCAGGGGTTCTCCACATTGATGATCTGCTCAGGAAAAGAGGTTTCCATAATAGTGATCAAATTCTCATCTTGTCTGTACAGGTTCTGCCATCAGTTTCAGTGAGGAACTCACATACTGGTGTTCAACAATAACAGCAAACAGCCAGCTCACAATGTGGGAGTTTATTTGCTTTCTATTTATATCAGAATGATCATCTATGAAGTGAACAAAGTATGTCAGAATACTTCTCCTTAGCATGGAAAGAAGCTGCTTCCGGTCTGTAAATTAAAATGTGTTTTGACAGGCTTGTGTATCTTATGCAGATGTGAATAAATTGACTCACTGCAGCTTAAGCGTGCTTTTGAAATATCTTCTAGATACTCAAGTTTTCCTGGAACAAATCTGAATATTTTTTTTTTAAGTTTCATTTTTAAAGTTTAGAAGCAAAGGACAGTCTTCATAACACAGCAGCCTTTTTCCAGTCTCTCTGAACTGCATTGATAGTAGTTTACATGAACAGTAAATAGTGAAATAGTGACATTAGCAAAGCTGTCTGTATGGACACCACCCAACCCGCAGTGTAGGGAGAGGTTCCCTAGACTGTACAGTAAGAAGTGAACAACTCCCAGCTAAATCAGTTGCCTGGTCTTATACTTCATTGTTCTGTTCAGGAACAACTCTTTCATGATTCAGGAGAAACTCGCCTGCACAGCAGTTGTTCCTGTTTATGCTCCTGTCTGCTTGTTTCAGTGGAAGAACAACTTGTGAACTGCCTTTTCTTCATGAGATTTGTTTCCTCCTCCTCTAAGTTATTCAGCACATATAGCCAGAAGAGGAGCCACAGTCTGTTTATATGGTTTATGTATTTCATAGTGATTTTAGGGGAAGAAATTGAAGCTACACAGTGTGTTGGAAGACATTCACAGCTATTTGTCAAGTCTCCTTCCTTTCTAGATAATAAACCCATGTGAATTCTTGGTGGATTCCTAAGTTCATTCTTCTGTTCCTTGTGTAATTTAGAGTTAGTGAGACCTTTGTTGTTTTTTACCAAGTAACATAGATGCTTCTTGACTATCATATACTGTTTTTTTTTTTTCTCTGCAGCTTTTGAGGAGCTTGAGAAGGCTCTGACTACTGCCCAAAAGACAGAGGAAGCGCGGAAAAAATTGCAAGCAGAAATGGATGAAAAAATCAAAGCAGTAGAAAAGGCAAGTGAGGAAGAGAGGGTAAATCTTCAACGGGAGTTAACCAGAGTGAAACAAGAGGTGGTTGAGATTATGAAGGTAAAAGCTGAAACTCACCCTGTATTATTGGCTTTTAATCTAATCATTCAATGACAATTAAACTGTAGTTGTAAAATTCATTAGAACATCAGAACTTTGTTATAAAGTTGTTGCTACTTAACTTCTCTACAAATTGATTTCCGGGATTAAAGATTTACTTAAGAAAAAAACAGAAAACTCCCCCTATAGATTTTTTTCTCTAACAGTTTAGAATCACGACTTTAGAGTCATGTGAAAATGCACAGCATTACTCT
>NW_010423054.1:0-433 GCF_000710305.1 Buceros rhinoceros silvestris
GCTGCTGCAAAGCAGGGACGACCTTTGCGGGACCTCCTGGCTCAGCTGGTCAGGGGGCACGGCCTCCCCTGGGAGCAGATTTTCCCAGGGACTGTCCCCAAGGTGGCTGGCTGGGGACACAGAAGTGGACCAAGACACAAGCTGCTGCATCACTTATTCCAGCCAGTTTTCCCTTGCTGATCCCCCCCATCCCTGTGCTCTCAGGCCTGATCCTGCATCTCCAGAGCCTGCAGTGTTCTTGGGACCCTCTAACTCCTTTGGTGCCCGTGGCTTCCTCCCCAGAGCAAAGCATGCAGGGCTGTGGCAGGGTGCAGGCCACCCTGCTCCCAACACCCCCTGGCTCCCCGTTCCTTCAGCGGCTTGGCGAGCCCGGCCCTGGGCTGGCCAGGACAGCTCTTGGCTTGGCAGCATCCCACGCGGGTGAGGTTTCTTC
>NW_010423054.1:598-963 GCF_000710305.1 Buceros rhinoceros silvestris
CGCTGGCTCGGGCTCCTGGCAGGGCTGCGCTTGGCTGCTGGGCAACCGGGGCACCTCCTCTTCCTCACTGGCAAAGCCTGGGTGATGCCGGCAGAGGTTTGACCCTGGCTTGAAGAAAGGACCAACTGGTCGGGGTGTGTTAGGGGCCACGGGCATCGTGGGTGCCATCTCTGTCATGGGTGAGCAGCTGGTGGTGGGGGTGCAGCCAGGACAGCCCAGGGTGAGGAGGACAGTGGAGGAGGGTGATGCCACCCCTTTTTTTGGCACTTTGGGGACCTTGGGACAAGTGGCGCTGCCTCCCCTCGGGTTTCCTGCTCTGGGAGGAGGGAGCATGCCTGGGGACAAGGCGATTCTGGGTGAGCTCC
>NW_010423054.1:1194-1500 GCF_000710305.1 Buceros rhinoceros silvestris
TTCGGGCCATTCCCCGTGGCCTCCGCGTCACGGCCACCAGCAGCAGGGCAGGCAGGGTCCCGCTGCCAGCAGCTGCTGCCCTTTTCCTTTTCCCTCCCTCAGACCCCTGCGATGGAAGGCAATGGGATGAGGAATTCCCCCCGGCGTGGGCAGCGATGGAGAAGCTCAAGACCTCTTGGGATCTCCCCGGCTTCCGCCTCCTCCAGCCTGGTTTTTCTCCCGTTTAGACCCAGCCTAGGTCTCTGTTTGGTGGGCGGCTGTAAAAATAGCGCTTCGCTGGAGTTCAGAGGGTGGCAGGGAAGGGCT
>NW_010423055.1:0-495 GCF_000710305.1 Buceros rhinoceros silvestris
CGGCTGGTTTGTGAACCAGCAGCTCGCTCCACTGCAGCAAGCAAAGGGATCTGCCCCCCGCCCTCAGCCCCTCGATTAATGGAGATACAGTTGTTTAAATAATTTCCCTCTTCCCAAAACAAATGCAGGAGAATGAGAGCTCATTTTTTATCCTAATTGATGGGTCGCTGAGGACAAGCCTTTGAAGAAAACGGCTGTCAGCAGTGGGAGATACCCGGAGCATCTGGGTTAGGGAGGGATAAAGCGAAGAGCAACCTGCATTCTTTGCGAGGCTGGATGCTCTCGATTATAAACCACGGCGATTGCTTTTGATTTCACCATAAAAGACCAGCAGCAGCAGCAAGTTGTTCTGACACTCTCAAAAAATCTGGACCGTAAAGTTTGCTAAGTTTGCTGGGTTTCTGGCAACGGCAACACTAATAATAAAACCTCTCGCCGTCCGGGCAGATCCCCGGGGTTTTGCCAAGGTTTCGGCTCGCCCCCCGCGCGCAGCCA
>NW_010423055.1:621-1328 GCF_000710305.1 Buceros rhinoceros silvestris
GAGGTGCCGGCTCTGCTGCGGGATAGAAGATGCCCCAGTTGCGCGCCCGTCCCCGGCGCTGGGTGCCGGGAGGAACGCACCAGAGCCGAAGGGAAAAAGCCCTTGCAGCTCCTAATCGCGGGGCCCGTGGCGAGAAATAGCAGAGCTGGGGGCTATACCCCGGGTGGGTGTTCAAAGATGCTGACTTTTGATTTAAATCTGCGGCTGTGGGAGAGATTTGCACAAACACTGGGACAGAGGAGCACAGAGTCACGCCATGGGGCGCAAGCAGCCCTGGACCGAGGTGGCCGTGTGTCCTCGCGTGTCCTGCCGTGTGTCCTGGTACAGGTACACGGACAGAGATGTGGGGTCTCCATGCCCAGCACGACCCGCTCTACTTGCTCTGGAGCTGGGTTAAAACCCTGGAATTCAGGACGAAAAATGTTCTTGAAGGGCCGCGAATTGTTCTCGGGCACTTTCCGCGCGTCTCTCCGTGGGTAGGGGGGGAAGTTGGATCTGTTTGTCTTTATTTGGTTTTATGATTATTATTACTTTAACACCAGCTGCCAAACGGCTTCACAAGACCTAAAGGGAGAGGGAGCACCGAGCTGGGAAACGACAAAATAGAAAACATTTGCGTTTCCCTCCAGAATGGTCATTTCAGCCTCAGCTCCACTTTCAAGGGATCGCCTGGCAGAAAAGTCCCACTTCGGGGTGGGTGGAGGTGG
>NW_010423056.1:0-250 GCF_000710305.1 Buceros rhinoceros silvestris
GTCGCCAGCCTTCCCAAGCGCCCGCTTCCCGAGCAGCGCGGCGCAGCCTCAGTGCCGGCTGCGGACTCACCAGCCCAGCTGAGGCCCAGCTGCTCTGCTATGTCGACCATCTTCTGGTCTGCCTTGTCCGCGCTGCTCAGAGAGCCTGGAGGAGAAGAGGGAGTCACGGCGTCAGCTGAGGATGGGCAGGGGAAAGGGCTGCTGGCTGTGGGGGCCTCACAGCCCCACAGGCACGGCGCTGGCCCTCGGG
>NW_010423056.1:365-1298 GCF_000710305.1 Buceros rhinoceros silvestris
AGGACCAATGAAACCCTCAGGGAAAGGGAAGCGGCCACAAGCGCGAACACAAGAGGGTCAGCCCAGCCTTCCCACCACACTTGGGCACCCCAAGCGCAGGTGGTGAGCGGGCTTGAACAGTCCCAGCAGGCTGCGTACCGAAACTGGTCTCGCTGAGGATGCTGTATCGCTCACGCAGAGACAACGGTGTCAGCGTCCTCCTCCGCTCCTCACTGCCACTTCCCTGTGAGAACAGGGACAAATCAAGGGGTCACCAGCTTGAAAAGAAGGCAGCAGCTCTGCCCTGGCCCCACTGCTTCTCCCATGGCCCCAGAGCAGCCTGGCATGGCCACACGAAGCAGCTGAGGAAGAAAAGCTGATGGTGAAGGCTGTCTCCTGCACCTGCGGGAGCGACGGGACCTGCCACCCTCTCCCAGAGCTGCCAGAGAACCGGCACTGACCTTGCTGCAGGGTGGAATGCTGATGTTCAGGTGGCAGAGCACGTGCTGGAGGTCCTCGTATTTCATGGCCTTGCGCAAAAAAGACAGGGAGCCGCTGGCTTCCCGGCTGCTGTCCCGAACCTGAGCACCAAGAGCCCGGTTAGGAGCCTGGCCCGGGGCAGGCCCAGGGGCCCCGGCTGCAGCCCAACCCTGCACCCGGCCGGTACCTTGATGCTGATGGCAAGACGATTCTCACGGAAGGACTGGAAGAGGAAGGTGCGGGGCTGAGCGGCCTTCTTGACAGGCACGAGGTTCCCTGAGAGTTCGACGTGCAAAGGCATCCCCTCTACCACCTGGCAGGGAGCAGAAACCAGGCTCAGACCCTGTGCAGAGCTGCGTCTCCGGCACCCAGACAGAGCAGGTAGCCCCGACTCTCCTCCCTGGCCCAGGGCCAGGCCCCTCCAATGTCCCCTTGTTTGGACAGCCCCCTGCCACCCACCCACCCACGTGCTGC
>NW_010423056.1:1386-1668 GCF_000710305.1 Buceros rhinoceros silvestris
CCCCCCCCCACGTGCTGCCGGGGACAAACCTCAATGTCCCTGCTGCGGGCCACCTCAGTGAAGTTTTCATGCTGCTCTAAAGTCTTGTCAACCTTGTCATCAGTCATGCAGTAGCAGCGCAACCGGCCTTCCCGTGCATCATTCATCTTGGCAAACACCACGAATTTGGCCATGTAGGGCACGGCTGTCAGCTCCTTGTACAGCATCGTGGCAAAGTGCACGGCCTCGGCTGTGCGCGGGCAGTCGGCCAGCCAGAACCTGCGGGAGGGCTGGGTCGGGGGG
>NW_010423056.1:2013-2269 GCF_000710305.1 Buceros rhinoceros silvestris
GTGGGGGTCTCGAGGCCGGAGGCAACTGCCCTGCACGTGAGAACGGGGCACCAGCACAATGAGCGCAGGGACGGGAGCCTCCTCCTAGCACAGGCTGCAGCCCGAGAGGGCCCAAGGAGCAGCAGATGTCCCCAGATGAGCCCTGCTTGCCCAGGACTCACCTGGCAGACACATTGGTGGTGAAGTTAGCACACTCCTTTTCATAGACCAGCTTTGTGGTGCCTGTTATGTCTTCCCACTGGGCTTGGGCTGTCCC
>NW_010423056.1:2533-2940 GCF_000710305.1 Buceros rhinoceros silvestris
AAGCCCAGCCCACCCCCACGAGGGCTCGGCAGCCTCACCGATCACGCTGCAGAGCAGGCGCAGACTGGTGGTGTCGCCCTCCCCGGTGTCTCGGGGGTTGTCCTTCCAGGATGGCGGCAGCGGGATGCGGAGACCGATGGGGCGGTGGAACTTCCTCCGGCGTGGCTCCACCGTGACAATGGGGCTGAAGGTCGCCTGGTTCCCCAGCAGCTTAGTGACCAGCTCGTCGGGCACGGGCTGCGCCTGGCGGCAGCATCAGCACAGGCATCAGGGCCAGGTTCCCCTGGGCTGGGGCACAGCCTGGGTCTGCTGCCCACCCCTGCCTGCAGGAGCTTGGCTGGGACCTGGGCCAGGCTCTCTGGGGCTCACCTGCAGGGCCAGCCTCACTTTCTTGGTGACAGCGGAGT
>NW_010423056.1:3350-3891 GCF_000710305.1 Buceros rhinoceros silvestris
AAGGGCAGCACAGCCATCAATGCTCATACGCCAAGCGCGTGGCTGTCAGCCATCACCCTCTCCGAGCTGCACCGACCGCTCCACGCTCACCCCCACCCCACCACCCAGGCCAGCCGCAACCCCTCCCGTGGGGAGCTGCATGGTGCTGAGCCCCCGCCTGCCCACTATGCTCACCCTCGTCCATGCCGTTGAGCAGCTGGTCCATGTCGTTCTCCTCATAGCGGTCGCGGTGCTCCTTCCAGACAGAGCCGTTCTCGCTGCGCAACACCACCAGCTCGCGGTCTCCGCGCCCGTATGAGGCAAAGTGTGGGATCTCCACAATGACGGGGCTGCAGACAGTGGAGGAAGGGTGCTTGCACCCGCCTGCTGCTGCCGGGACACGCAGGCAGCAACAGGCAGCAAGGTGGCCCCGGGCAGAGCGCCTGCCCGCACTGCCCATGCTGTACAGCCACCGGAGGAGGAAGGCAGGACTGCTCACACCCCTCTCTCTGGCCATCGGGGCTCTGCCTGGCAGGACAGTGCTGGTCAGGGTTTTTCCTAC
>NW_010423056.1:4018-4233 GCF_000710305.1 Buceros rhinoceros silvestris
GTCTGGGCATGGTTTTCCCTCCCACGGCCCAGCCACTGCCTCGTTGTGCTGGCATGACCCACCCCAGAAACATGCTGCACCTGGACAGAGCTGGGAGCTCTCCTGCACCAGGCCACCAGAAGCAGTGACGGGCAGAGGTCTTGCCCCAGCTGGCAGCTGCTCCCGAGGAGCCCAGATCCATCCCCAGTCCTGAGGTACAGCCCCAGCGTGGGCAG
>NW_010423057.1:0-783 GCF_000710305.1 Buceros rhinoceros silvestris
CTTCGGATCCAAGCAAGACCCTCTGGGGCCAGCTGGGAGCCCCGCAGGTGAGTCCCGACCTTAGAGGGCAGTTGCTGCCTTCCTCCCTGTTGTCACTTTGGTGTCACGCTGGCCGGGTGCCCCCCACGCTGCTGGCTTCCCCGGGGTGCAGGGTACGTGGAGGGAAGGGCTTGGACAGGGGTTCATGGGCGGGGAAGGGGTTTTGGAGCGGGTACATCCCCCTTTCACCTCCCTGTAGACTCCTCCCAGGGCTGGCTGTCTTGGATCTGCCATGGAATTATCACCTCCTTGGTCTTCTTGCTGATGGTTGTCACTTTCCCCATCTCAGGATGGTTTGCCTTGAAGGTAAGGGAGAAAAGCAGGGGAGGAGTGGGATGAAAATCCATCCTCCCTACGGGGGGGCGTTCCCAGCTGCCCCTGGCACCATAGGACCTAGCGTTTAGCTTCTGCCCTGACCTAATCTTTCCCATTCCAGATCGTGCCCACCTATGAGCGAATGATCATTTTCCGCCTGGGCCGCATCCGGGCGCCGCAGGGACCTGGCATGGTCCTGCTGCTGCCCTTCATCGATCACTGGCAGCGAGTGGATCTGAGGACGAGGGCCTTCAACGTGCCCCCCTGCAAGGTGAGCTACCTCAGGGTGGGATGGAGAGACATCTCCAAAATACCCAGAGCAGGTGGATTTGGGAATAGTCTGACCCAACTTTCAGTTCCTCAACCATGACAGTAAGGCGAGGGGGGTTGTAGCTGGTGCTATGAAGCCAGACTCCTCACCTGCTTCTG
>NW_010423057.1:835-5160 GCF_000710305.1 Buceros rhinoceros silvestris
GACAGTAAGGCGAGGGGGTTTGTAGCTGGTGCTGTGAAGCCAGAGTCCTCACCTGCTTCTGGCTGAAAAGTTCCTCTTGACTTTGCACACCTCACTCAGCGGGTGTTCCTGGCTGGAGACATCACAAAAACATCAACCCCTACCCTTCCTAGATGTCTTTCAGTAACAACCCCGTGCTGCAAACTGTCCTCACCTTCCGATTAGCCCAGACTGAATTATTTGGGTCGGTTTTGTATCTAATAACCCTCTTAATAAAGAGTTCTAGAGCTGGTTGCTGGTTGCTGGGATGGAAGTGAATGCCTTTGCTCCCAGGCTCTACACGCAAGGGTTGGGCCATGGGGCAGAGGGGGAGAGGTACTGACTCCCCCCTGCCCCAGCTGATCTCCAAGGATGGGGCGGTCATCTCCATGGGTGCCGACGTCCAGTTCCGGGTGTGGGACCCTGTGTTGTCCGTCATGATGGTGAAGGACCTCATCGCAGCCACTCGGATGACGGCGCAGAACGCCATGACCAAGACCTTGGTGAAGAAGAGCCTCCGTGAGATCCAGGTGGAGAAGCTGAGGATCGGGGAGCAGCTGCTGGTGAGGACTGCCCCAGGGCCCTGTGCAGAGCCACCCAAGGCCCCCAAACCCTTGGGCTCTTGGTGTGGAAGAGATGGAGGAGGGAAAAGATGGAGCTGCCGAAAGTCCATCTGGCCAAGGAAGGGAGCTGGGAAAATGTGATGATTATTGGGGAGCAGTTTCCTTCAGACTGAGGATCTCTGGATCTCTGCGGCTTATCTGTGAGGGCTTTGGCCATGCAGAAAAGCCCACGTGCTGTTGGCAGCCTTGAATTTGACCTCCATGCAGTGGAGCATCCACATCCACCCCCGAGCATTGCTGACCCAGGCCAGACCAAGATCTTGTTGAATGTCTACCAGGGATGGTATAAAAAGAGGCCAGAGATGCTGCCTACTGGAGCACCACACCAGGACATGTTGCGTGGGGGGGAGGAGGGAAAGGGACCAGCCTGGGAGGGAGCCATGGAAAGGGGAACAAGACAGAGCTGTCCTCCCTGTCCTGACCTCCTCTAAGCTGGGAGAGCAACTAGAGGAGCAAGGTTGAACGTGAGAGTGGACAACTTGGAGGAGGTGGACTGTTGATCTTGGTCCGACACCCCACATCTAAAGCTTGTGGGTAGCAGATGTATAAGCTATGGGATGCCCCATAGCCGAGGGGGTGCTATGGTGTGGGGACTCCATGGCCATAGTCACCTCTGCCTGGGCTGGTAACATTCCTCTGCTTCTCTTTCCCGCTCTGTAGTTGGAGATCAATGACATGACCAAGTCCTGGGGCCTGGAGGTAGACCGGGTGGAGCTGAGTATGGAGTCTGTGCTGCAGCCACCCCAGGAGAACCTGACTGGCCCTCTGGCCACAGTGCCACCCATGCCTGGGCTGGAGGGGCTGGATGGCACCATTCAGCAGCTGGCTGCCCATCTCTTCAGCAACACCCTGGCTCTGGCGGGCAGCAGGACTGGTGCTTCGGAGACAGGTAACCAAGCCAGGGCCACCACTTCCCTGCTGGGGGACGTCTCTCCTGCCAGGTGTGTCCATTGGCTGTTTGACAGAGGGCTCAAGGTCTGGAAGATACCGTGCTCCTATGAGCACAGCACAGACAGGCTGGTAGCGGGGAGGAGAGAGGACTGCTTTGGGCACAGCTCCGTACAGCACGTGGCACAACCCAGTCTTTGTAACGAGACGTTGGAGATGGGACTGGGGGGAGCAGGAGCAGGTCTGCAGGAGCCCAGGCTCAACACCAACTCGGGCCTCAGCATTTCCATCAGGCAAACCCAAGGCTGAGCTTGCTGAGAGAGTCACACCCAAGGGCAACGGGGATTTTTTTCCAGAAGCCCGGCACCAGTTTGTGCCCCGCTAGTTCTTGCCAGGATAATTTTCCACCCCTTAGTAGCAGGGGAAGAGTAACCCGTAGCAGAGAGAGGAGCAGGCAAGTAGGAGCTCCCAAACCAGTTGTCCTCTTCTTGCTTAGTTGGAAACTTGCTGCATAAACGGGTTTCTTTGCTCTGGAGACCTCTTCTGGTGGGTCCGTGCAGACCAGCAAAGCCTACCACCTGAAAGTGTCCCCTCAACCCACTGCTGTCCCACTGTCCCCAGCAGACAGCACGGAGACGGTGAACGAGGTGGAGCCTCCCACCCCTCCCGTCCTGGCCGCGGCCAGCAGCGCCTGGAGAAAGCCCAGCGTGGACGAGCTGCTCTCAGCGGTGGAACCTGTCCTCTCCGAGGCCCTGGTCGGCCAGGTGGGAGCATCCTACCAGGTCAACATCATCCTGCCCAGCGGCTCCCGGAGCACCTACTTCATAGACCTCTCCTCAGGTGGCCACTCTTTGGGGTTGTGGTGTGGGAGGCAGGAGGGTGTTTTGTGCCTGTGCCCCCTTTGCATGCTGTGAACCCCCCCGAGCGTGGTGGTTGGGGGTCCCAAACCAAGCCCATTTGGTAGCTCTCTGAAAGGCACCCCAGGGTCCATCAGCTGAGTCTGGCGGCCATGACCTTGAGTCCATGCTCCCCTCCAAGTTCAAAGTGTAATTTGTTTCGAGTTAAAATCCTGAATTTTCCTTCAGAAAGGGTATTGATAGGAAATTGGCAGCCAGGTCTCCTCGTGGCTGGCCGAATGTCATGGCTCAGAGACCTCAGAGTTTGTTGTCTCTTGTATGCCACCAGCCCAAGGGGGTGGAGATGGAGGGACACGTGTGGCCAGGGCCTCAGGCCATTGCCACTCTGGAAGATGTCTTCCCAGCACCCTAATCCATCGTCCCGTGCTTGCTGATGTTTCTCCTGGTGGCCCTGACAAAAGTAGGACAGGGCTTGGAGGTGGAGCTCTGTAACAGGACATTGGTGGAGCAGCACAGGAGAAATTTATCTCCGTAAGGAGTAAGAAGGACTCCTGTCTCCAAAGACCCCCTTGCCAAGCCCTTTTCTGCCATCTGGTCCAACTCAGCCCTTATGAAGTGGTGGGGGGTAACGCTGCCAGGCAAGGCTGGATCCTGATCCTGCTGTTCCTCCCTCTCCCACCCACCGTGTCCTACAGGCAGCGGGAGGGCTGGCCGCGGCGTGCCCGAGGGCAGCCCCGACGTCATTCTGGAGGTGGCAGAGAAAGACCTGCAGGACCTCTTCTTGGGTGACCTGCGCCCCTTGAGTGCCTACATGAGCGGGAGGCTGCAGGTGAAAGGCGACCTGCACCTTGCCCTGAAGCTGGAGGAGCTCGTCAAGGCGATGAAGCAACGTAGATAGAGCATGCGTGTGGGTGTGTGTCCGTGTGCACGTGTCTTTGTAGGTGTGTGAAGGCTGGGGGACATGGAGGGGTGCTGCGCCGTGGGGACCTTGACCTGCTGAGCTCCTGCTGCTCTCCCCGTGGAAGCTGCAGGAGTTGGGTGAAGACCTGAACAGGGGAACTGGGGCTGAGCTCCGTTGCCTGGCCTTGGTTTCACCTCCCTTGCCCAGCCTTTGCCTGCAGTGTTACGGGATGGGAACGAGTAGGCGCCCCAGTATGTACCAGTTTGCTTACAGTTCCCCTGGCCAATAAGCCACGAGGACACAGACCAGTGTTCTGGTGCACCCACAACGGGCTGCCTGCCGACCTCCTCCGACTGGAAGGGGCATGAGCTGAGCAGACTGGCTAGAGAAGAGCTTGGGGACGCTGTGGCCAAGGACAGTAGTCATGGGGTTGGGTGGGCAGCACAAGGGCTGGCTGGACCACGCTGGGATGCCACCAGCGGGCTGGAGTTGGGGTCCAGCGTGACACTGCTAATGGGATACTGGTATTTCTGGGGAAGGAGCAGAGGTGGCAGTTGGGGGAGTGACCTGCCTGGAGGTACCTGAGCCTTCCCGAGACAGCGGTGTGTCCTAAGTGATTGCGCTAATTTGTGCTTCGACGTGCTCTTGCATGCGTGGCGTGAGGCCTGGCCGCGGGGCGCGCGGGCTGCTCTCGGAACGTGCGGATATTTATTTATTTTGTAAGCTTCCTTTCTATCACCTCTTGATGGACAATAAACCTGGTCTGCAGCCTTGCGCTTGGGCAGCGATAGGCCGTTGACTTCAGCAGGCAGATGGGGCTGCACCCCTCAGTGCCTCAGTTTCCCCAAGGTGCTGCGTAAAGAGGCCACGCGTTGAGCCAGTCAGGGAGGCTGTGCGGTGCGCCTCCTCCTCACCACGTAGATATGATGAACGCGTCAAGTCCTGCCACAGCAAGGCAGAGTGGTCAGGATGTGCCATGGCCTCTCTGGGGCTGCCCAGCTCCCCCCCAGTCCAGCACCCCAGGGGTTAAAACGTCTT
>NW_010423057.1:5391-5630 GCF_000710305.1 Buceros rhinoceros silvestris
TGGCCTGGCCAGGCGGGGGTGTTTGCCGGGGCAGGAGTTTCATGGGTGCACCCAGCTGCGACGTGTCTTCTTCAGCGCCTGGGCCGAGCTTTGGGGATCCTGCGGGCATCAGAAGCCCCAAGGGGAGGTGCCAGCAGTGCCCCACCGTGCCCTCTCCCTTAGGGGATGCCCAGCTAGCTGAACCCAAAGTGCTCCTGCTGGTTCCCGCTTCGTGGTGGCCCCCCTTTTCATGGTGGTCC
>NW_010423058.1:0-4984 GCF_000710305.1 Buceros rhinoceros silvestris
CGAGGCAAGAGAGCAGGCAACCGTGAGCTCACCGACAGAGCGCAACCACGGCCAGCACTGGGGGAGGATCTGCGTGTGCCCTGTGTGTAGAAAAGTTCATCAGCTTCACATCACGCAGTACAACAAACGTGGTCCGTCGCTCTCCAGAGAATCCCATTGCCAAGGCGAGGGGCGCAGGGGGATCACTGGGAGCGAGGGACAGACTGACAGCAACGCTCGCTGCGGCAAGGTCAAGGCTGCTGGGGTGAGCCCACCCTACACAGCAGTCCCTGCACCCACCCGTGGGTGCCTGTGGTTACCGCCACCCCCACGGCCCCCGCAGGCCATTTGGGGCCGTGGAGAGATGATCAATTTAATCTATTTAATGATGCTGTCCCATATTTAACAAGCTACAGGCACATCAGACGCCACCACAAAACTAAATCCTCCCTGGGTGAAGGTTATTAAAAAAAGGCAAATTAAAGGTAATTATCTCCTGATTCTGAGGCCACAGGGCAGTGTTACACGGGCACAGAGCCCCCCGAGCACTCCACCTGCACAGCACACCCCTGCCCTTGGCAGACATTCACCCGTGGACCCTCGGGATGAGCCCTCCTGGGGACAGGCAGTTTGAGCAGCACTTTGAAGGGGTGCGGTAATGTCCACCATGCAGCACGTGTCCTCCAGTCCCAAGGGATCCCAGCTTTGCGCAGGGAAGAGGCACTCTCAGCTCAGAGCTCCGATCCTAAATTCATCAATTGTCAATCTGTTTTCTCATCTTTTCAGCTTCCCCTGTCTCCATCACACCCCAGTTACATAGCTCATCAGCCACTGGACCAAACAGGAGAGTGAGAGCAATACCCTTCCCGGCAAATGTCACCAGCTGAGGACATCCCAGCACACCCAGGACCCTGACCGCTCCCCCTCGACAGCTGCCTCAGCCAAGCGTCTGTATCAGTGGGCAGGAGCCACGATGCTAAAACCGGGATTTATCTGTGACCGACCCAGTGCTCTCTCTCCAGGGGCAGGCTGCAGAGCCCTTCCCAGGAGGCCACAGCCACCCTTCTCCACACAGGTCCTGGCCCCCACCTTCCCTGCTCTGGCTGAGGCCCCAGCACTGTCACAGCAGGACTTTTGCCAACAGCACCAGAGACAAGCCCACTACAGTGTTCACGGGTAATTTGCCGCAGATGCTATCACCAGTAAGTGCTGGGAGGGGAGAGCAGTCTTTCTGGATACAGGCCCCAGAGCTCTGCTAGGCCAAGCCCCTGACCACCCATTTTTCTTGGATGCAGCCAATAATATTTATAAACCAGTTAAAATGCAAATGCACAGCAAGCCAGCACAAAAGAAAGGCCAGCCAAGTGAGGGGAACGCGAGTGGCTGAAGCCAATCGCTGACAATGGGGTGAGGAACAGCCCCCCTTCAGCCCCAGGAGCACTTCCATCACAGCCACTCGCTGTTCTGCTGCCGCAGTCCAGGATAATGGGAACAATCAGAACAATTATTGTCAGAGACCAAAATAGCAGAAGTTAACTCATTAATAAGCTGGTGGTTATAACTCAGGACAAGGCTCTATTTGAGTCATTTCATTGAACTTCCATTCAAAGAATTTCAGCCTTTTGTTTGACAAGCTGGACCTTGCAAAAGCCCATCCCACACAGCAGGACTTGTGTGCAGTGATGGCTACAGCCGAGCAACGCAGCATTTCATAGTTCTTTGATGTTTGTTGCTGGGGAAAAAACCAACCCCCACTCCCAAAAAACCAAAACCAAACACACAAAAAACCCCCAGCCAAACACGAACTCCTTGATCTCCTGTCCTGACACCAAATCCTTTCACTGGATCCTCCTTCTCCCTTTGCTCTTTTATCAAGTTCAGGACTCTGGTGGTGGCGATCTAGATGCCCTTCCTGTCACAAGCCCGCTTTGGTCTCCTGTTTCACCTCCCTCCCACCTTCACTCCGGTCAGCCCAGCTGCTTCATCGCCCACACGTGGCACCAGCATCTCCAACTGTCCTGACCCAAGTCATCCACACACAGGATGTAAGGACACTGCCTCAAGCCTCCTTGCAAGACCACTGCCGGGGTGCTTAGTTACAAGTGAAATGGCACAGCGGGCTGTAGATGCCCGACTGCAGCTCTGCTGAGGAACACAGATCTGTTTTGCTCAGGTGATTTCAAAACAAAAAGGAAAACAATTAACCTTAAACCACAGCCAAGAGGACTGCTATTATCCTAATAACCCATTCAGCAACTACCATTTCCTGGGACCCAGCCACTATACTCCAGGATAAGAGAACAGAAGGATCTGGAGAACTTTTCCGCTTTCCCACACGGCGGTGCAATGACTGCTGTCTCCTGCCGTGGTGAATGTGAAGCAGCTGGTTGTGACGAGCCCAGAAATACCTGTTGTTTCTGGTTCACCTGGAAACAGCCCCAGTCCCACCTCTATTGGGGTCACCTGCAGCAGCTGAGCAGATCTCCCCTCCCCACCACTTCTGTCAGTCACCAGGCACCCCTCAACTGGTTCACCCCACAAACCCAGGAAAAAAACACCTGTTTCTGGAGGGCTAGCAAGCTGAATGAGCCCAGAGGAGGTTCAACAGCATGGGCACCGTGAAAGGGTAACCTGGAGGGCAGGTAGAGGAGAGCCAGCTTCTTCCCCTTCCAGCAGCAAGCTGTTGGGTCAGATGGGCCCTCACAGACAGCCCAGCCAGGGGTCCTCCAGTGGGGAAGGTGGCCAGGTTTAGCAGCAGCAGCAGCCAGCAAGGAGCTGGAGGCAGTAACTGGGTGAAAAAGAGCAAAGTGATGTTTGTGTTTACTCGCACTTTGATCAGTACAAAATTAGAGACTGACAGGCAAACACCAATCTGCGATGCTTCTCTTGCAGGTTTGTGGGGAGGCTCTTGCTGCAGATGAGGGATTTACCTCTCAGCTGGTGCCTTTGTGAAGAGGAGAGATGGTCTGAACCACCCGCTGCAGGCAGGAGCCAAGACTGCCTCTTTCTGTTTTGCTCAATCTTAAACCTATCACAGTCTCCATTGCAGGATGTGTTTTGGGAATGGCCCACGGATTGTTTACACTAAAGGCATATTCCACTAAAATTTGGAATGCTAAGCAGTAAAACCCGCTACCTCTGCCAGACTTCGTCTGCTGCATTTCTTGGACTTTTGCCCTTGCCAGTCATGAGCTTTCATTATATAGTGCCATAACTAGGGCCACTCTTGCAGCACTAATTAGTAAGACACAAGCTGTTAGTTACTTTTAACGTGTAGGAATAATTCTACCATTCTGGTCCAGCCTACTGCCAGGCTTTTTGCTCTAGGCAATAAAAATACAAATGGCACCGTGTTTTAATTAAGAAAGCCACATCAAACCATTCATCACCGAGCATTTACACAAAATAAAAAGAGACATTATCTCCTGCTCAGCCCCCAGGCAGGACTCATATCACGGGGAGGATCTGTGGGGGAAATGTTGCTATCAATACAGGCATATAGTGCCTATGAAAGAAACCCTTCACCCCCTCCCCTCCCTTTCACAGCTCATGCCCATACAATAGTCCTTTGTTCTTGCACAAAGGGTTCTCCCACACCACGGTGGCCCCTTAGAACAAAGGTTCTCCCTGGCACCTCACGGATGAAGGCAGAATCCCAAAGTGGCTGCACCAGCTGACACAAGCATCCTGTAAGAAAACCTGCCTAAGAAACACCAGCAGTTACTCGGATGGCCCTCAACAGTTACTTGCTTTCTCTGTCTCGGAGTTCTGGGAGAGCCCAGCCAAGATCATGCTTTACTGTACTGTTAAAAAAAAGTAAACAAAAAACCAACCATCCACTCACTTTGGGCCAAATACC
The DNA here is from genome assembly GCF_000710305.1 of Buceros rhinoceros silvestris. Taxonomy (NCBI): domain Eukaryota; kingdom Metazoa; phylum Chordata; class Aves; order Bucerotiformes; family Bucerotidae; genus Buceros; species Buceros rhinoceros. The sequence goes on from NW_010423058.1 coordinate 3,839, forward strand.
ACCATTTCAAGTGAACATGCGCTTAGAAACTTCACTGTACACCAATCTGCACCATTTCAACAACAATAACAGAGTAGGAATCATCCTGTTTATGTCATAGACCAGAGTACAACACAGGCGATACCTGTAGAACTTACTCTGTACATGTAGAATAATGCTGTGTGAGTAAAGAGTGACAGAAGGAAATAACTACATTTAAATAGGAAAGGACTGTACTACCAAAACTGTTTTGGCAAAAAGCTACCAAAATCCTGAACAGATATAAATCTGAGTTCTAAACTACTTTGTGTAGTTACTTGGTTACTACTTGGTAATGCACCCAGTTCAGGAGGAGTTGCACACACACACACACACGACCTTTCTTCTCCTCAGGTTTCTCAGATTGGGGGTATCACCCTTTCGCAAGGAGCCAGTCCCCTGCAGGTTCAGCCCTGAGCCTGGCACATTCATTCCAAGAGGTAAAGCCATCAGTGCTTCACTACCTGAGTGAAGAGGTGCTGCTCCAGCCTGTCAGAAATCCAGCTACTTCATCTCAGGATAAAGTGCACTAACAGGTAAGTTGAACAAGGGTGGTCCAGACCCTTACGTGGTCTGCAGGGATACAGGAACACGAAGGAACTGTATCTTCCATTTAACCAATTCATGTCTGTCAGACGTGTGTTGGCTGTGTTATTTTAGAACTCTGAGTACCCTGTTCCATGAGGCATCCTGCCAAAAGGGAGAACTGTGATGTGCTTTAGAGAAGAGTTATTAATGAAAGTAAACCCATTTTGTGCAAAGAAGTTTGATAAAAAAAATAAGTTAAAGTATTCATGTGCATGTGTATGTGTCTGTGTAGATAAAAACGGAGGAGATGAATGGGGGGGTGGTTGTTGTTATCAAGATAGTGGGTAAACTCCCCCATGGGAAGCTTTATTATACACATGCTTTATGAAACTATTTGACCACAAACGTTGTAGGGATGAATGTGGGAGGAGTTTAGCAGAGGCTGCACACACTTCGCCTAGGCTGTGATAGATGCCTCGTTTTACAAGAGGCTTCACACCCAGAACTAACACTCGAGAGCCCCTGTCTCCCTGTGTTCTGCAGCTTCCCTCTCGCACAGAACCCTCACGTTTTAGGGCCTGTGATGAGGAGCAGGACGCT
>NW_010423058.1:5093-8960 GCF_000710305.1 Buceros rhinoceros silvestris
CGCTCTTCCAGGGAACCACGGCGTGTTGTGCCAGCAGCTGGAGAGGGAACGGTGCTCGAGTGACACTTGGGCTCAGCTCAGGCACTAAACTCATTCAGAAAGTAGCAGCATAATCTAAATATTTATGTGCAGTATTTAACCAGGACACTGTGCAGGTCCCAAATGTGAAGAGGGTATTAAGCACACGTCCATTTCGCACCAGACAGGAACTGGTCTGAGTCCTGCACAGCTCTCTGGAGAACACTCAGCAGATTAATGGGTAGTTAAGTGAGCAATATGCAGCGTGGAGAGATTGCTACTCTCACCTCTTCTCGGCTGCCTTCTCCCGTCCTTGTTTCTGAGCCACTCAACAGATAACAGCCTTGAGTCAATCAAATACTATGAATCGTTCCTACTAACAGGGCAGATACCACAGATCACCAACACTTTCCCCTGACAAAACCACATCTCAGAGTTCCCTGCTCCTAGATCTACCCAGTGAACACGTTGGAGGTACGATTTATAAAAAAAACATCTCTTTGCTTTGTACAAAACAGTGTACAGAAAAAACAAGTATTTTGTAAAAAATTTTGCCAAAGTTTAGAAAGAAAAAGCACATGTGTCTGGCAATTCTGTCTCCAACAGAAAAGAAAGTCCAGAAAACAGTGAATATTCAGAGGGCTCCAAAATTGGGAAGCTTGCATCTCTTTCAGACACCGGTTAATGGTAAATTTTACAGCGAAAAACAGTTGTACCAGGTGCTACAACTGACAAAGGAAAAATATAAGGAAGAAAAAAAAGGTTAGAAATAAGAAGAGCAATACGGAGTCAAGCAAAGGACACCCTAAGCACGTGCCTGAAAATAATACTGCATTAGCTCCAGATACGGCCAAAGCGTTGCAGACATCTGTATGGGAGGGCAAAGGACCATCTGGCCGGCACTAAGCAGCAGAAATACTGTCCAGAGAGAAACCTGCTGTTTAATCTGGCAGCTGCGATGGCGGTGGGGGTACTCGGAAGTGCTGCCGACTGCCATCACGTGCACCCAGTCAGCTTCCAGCTATTGTAAGCAGAAAAACTGAACGCAAATCGGTTTGAACTTCCCTCAGAGAATTCTGAGGTAGTTTTCAAATGCTAAACCATCTAGCTTCATGAAGGAGCTGTGCGTGACTAGAACAGAGGTTGGGTAACTAATTTACCTTCAGCGTGAGAGCTAGCAAAAGAAGCAGGAACAGAGCAAGGGCTGCCCAGGTGGCATCGCTGGCCTTTCTGGACAACCTCCCAGATCAAGCTCTGCATCATTTCTACAGGATCACCAGCCCCTAGCAGCTTGGCAAACACCCTGCGATGGAAATCAGAAAACACGAGACACCCTAGAACATGCTCTCAAGAGTCCCAGGGCCCAGCCCCTTGTTGCACTAATACCAAGAAATAACAGATACAGGAGGGAGAGAGGGACTGGAGTCATTTGCTGTTCCGTTTACACCACCACATACAACCAGGCACCAACTTTCTGTTCCCAGAGCACGTTAAAATACGCTGCAGAATTTCTCCTGGGTTAGTTCATCAGCAGCCAACAACAGGAACCACTTTCCAGGCTTTATATGTTTGAAAGAGCTGCTGTTTCCAGGACATGTTTTCACTTTCTAAAGAAAGCATCAACAAATCTTCTGGTGGAACAGCCTTTGAGCTCTGAGACCAGCTGAAAGAGCTGTATTTTTTAAAACGGTATCCACAAAACAAAGTAGCCCTCAGATGAAAAGCTTAGCCATAGTTAGACCTGAAAACAAAATCTGAAGAGATCATAAAAATCCCAATATGACAATATTCCATGGTGCATCTACTCATCCACAGTCATGGGCTTCTTATTTCACTAAGCCACCAACAGTCGCCCAAATACTGCTAAGCATTTAAGCTGGTCTGAGTTCACGCAGATTTAGATTTAGCAGTCATACAAACCCAGGCTCTAAGGGTTCCACACATCATCTGTGCAAATCTCCGCTTTAATCAGCATCAAATATTGACAGCTGCTCAAAATAACTCACACGAACATTGCTGAAGTTATCGGTACAGGAGCTGCGCAGGCCTGGCGAGAGCCCCTAGCTGCAGCAGAGGGAAGATCCATCCTGCTCCTACAGACAGCTCTGCCCACAAATTGACATCACTCTCACAAGTTAAAAATCAGTTTCACCTACCGACGGTGTAAAGTATTTCACAAATGAGTGGATACCTTCCAGAAGTTCAAGTATCTTGTATGAACAAAAGGTTTAAAAGTACCCCCAAAGTTACACTCCCTTTTCAACAGGAAGTATTTATCCATAAATATCACCAGCATGAAAAAAGAGTATTGATAAATCTCCTGTGGGTTTCACTGGGAGCAACTGGAAGCTCTTCAAAGTCAGAGCTGTCTATTCAAGAGGAAATGGTGCCGAGAGAGTCTGGATGTGGGACACACATGTAACACTTGCACGCTCTTCAGAGAGAGAAGGTGTCCTGAAAATGCAGATTTTATTTTTTAACCTGGTCTGTCAGCTCTTCCCCCACTGGAGCATTAAATTCGTACGATGTATGACCACTGTCAGTCACACATCAATCACCAGATGAAGACAGACTGTTAGTTTGCTCAAAGCATTTGGAAAGGCCGCTTCTAAATCTTCATTCATTTTACAGCAACTCACGATCCACATCAGCAAGGCAGAAACAGCGTTCCCATCGGTTACACCGCCGCTGCCACAGCTCGCCGCTGCCACCTGCTCCAGTTTGCTCCCTCATCTCAGTACCAACACCCTGCTGAGGACACTTAGGAAACCGTACCCAACTTCACCAGGCCAGTGCCAAGGTGTAAAAACAAAAAGCAGGCAGCAGTGGCTGCACGTCTCTGTCCTGATGGCACTAGGTGTGTGAGGTTCAGCCTAACCCCAGCCATGATCTAACTCAGACCACGCGGGAGTAATGATGTCCACGATTTGCTCCATAAACCATGCTTTCGCTTTCCTTATAGCACCTCACCATACCCGGTGTGTGGCCAACGAGGTCCCCAGCACCCATTCCCCCCAGGCAGGCAGGAGGCCAGTCCGGCAGTGACAGCCCCTATAACGGACAACTTTCTTATCTGCCTGACCAACAGCTAACAGCAAACCTTCACCTTCCGCTGCCATCAATTCAGATGGAGCTTTTGTTTCAAGCCATTCCTCCCTCTTTCTGGGAAGTCCTGAAAAGCCTGTGTCAGCACAACTTGCTGCTGAGGAAGGCATTAGAAAGGATTTGAACTGACTCCCCATGGCAACAGACCCTGAAAGGGAATTAGCATTTGCTCCCCACTCCTCAAGAAGCCTAAACGGAATTTGTTTTTCTCCTGTTTCAGGAATTATTTCCAGGAGGGCAGCACACTGCTGCCTCTATTGCTCTGTGGGCACAGCTCCAGAAGACCCCTACCTTGCACACCCTGTGTGACAGTCATCCCACCAGATATCGAACTGCTCAGAACGAACAAGTGTACAGGGCTGGTTTCTTTACGCAGCATTCCAGCACTCTGCACACCTTTCTGCTGCTTTTTCCAACTCTCTCTGTACCAAATCACTAATCCAAACCATTTTATGGTTTTGTTGCACAAAGGTCTTCAAACTCTAGATGTTGAATGTAAGAGTCTTTCTACATGGGAGATTTTAATCTACAGAGAGAGAACTCACTTCACCACAATGGCAGTGCTGTTGCTTTATGCATCATCAACACCACATCTTCAGATTCTCCTGCACCCTTTGAGAGTCTCTTGTATTTTCTCCAGTCTCTCCTATAAACACCACCACTCACTTCACAGCAGGCAGAGAAACACACAGCAAGCCCAGAACTGTCAGCTCCATCCACACCAGCATGAACAGTCCCAAAGCT
>NW_010423058.1:9036-13581 GCF_000710305.1 Buceros rhinoceros silvestris
GGAAAGAGTTAATCTCAGAGGCAGTTCCTGAACTCCCAGAGATTCCCAGCTCATGCCTCAATCCCCAGGTAAGTGCTGGAACAAGGGGAAGAAACAAACACCCAACTTTACCAGCTATGCTGGAGATGATAAAGTTCCACGACTCAAATAAATTACTACTGCACGTGGTCAAGAAAATAAACTCCATTCACAGTGCTTAGTCCAGAGGCACTGATGCTGACTAGGGTGAACCACGGAGAGCGTCAGCAAGAGGAGACTGCTGGCCATCTGCACATACTGCTTCCCTTCTAGCTGGAGCTCTGGGCAGCACCACTTCATCACGTGCATCTCTGCACAGAGCGTGAAACGCAAAATGCAAAAGGCAAGAGAAGAGAGTTGTTCTCACATAGATTCCACACAGCAAGAAATCCACTGCACAACTGCTAATAACACATCTTTCTGAAATTACCTGGCACAGACTTTAAGGCCTTTTCCCAACAGAAAAACGATGCTTTAAAGACACAAAGTCATGATAATGAACATGAAGTGTAAGCTTACTTTGTTCTTGCCCTTCATGATATTAGAAAATAATCATTTTCTCTCTAGAAATTAAAATAAACATTTCTCTCCCATAGGTCATTTCACAGCTTTAAGAACAACCTTTTCTTCCTCAACAGATCAGCAGAATCAAACGCTGGAAAAGCAGGTGGTATGCAGCACACCAGAGCATGTCAGAGCATCCATCGCTTGCTAGGAGTAAATGTTTAATAACTGGACAAGTCCTTGCAGACACACTGTAATACAGGAGACCCTATCCTTTGAAACACCCAACACTGCCATCTCAGTAGCTGAAGCACCTATTGCTGAACCTGCAGCTATTGCTCTAACCTGTGCAACCCTAGGTGTTGCTCCACTGAAGCACAGAGTAACTCAAACAACGTGATAAAACGTAAAGATAAAAACGAGATGCCTAGAAAGGACTTGTGCCAACAGAGCCAGCCACGTGTGTGGATGATCCACATCTTCTGTGACAATTTGGCTACTGGTTGATCGATGTGCAGTCCCCCAAGGAGAGGACGTTTCATACCACAAGACCCTTTGTGTTCGTCATCAATTGACTCAGCTGACAGTTGCCAATATTCTTCCACTTGTTCTTGTGGAGACACCACCAACCAACGTGTCTATCACCTGCGGCTGGAACTAAGGCCAAGCAAAGGATATGGGAAGCATGTTGACACAAGGCTCAGTGATGACTGATTTAGACCCACAATCCCATACCCCATCTCAGTGACACGCTTGGTCACGCTCACTGTGCAGGGGCACGTGAGCTTTGTGTCAGCTGCAATACATCAAATCTGCAATGGAGCATAGCCTGCTTTACACAACAGCTTGTCTCCTCTTGACATTTCTTGCAAGCAACCTTGAGTTATTTCCAGTTGAAGAGACTCACACAGACATGCCAAGAATGATAGACTGCTTTAAATCACGTCGCCAAATGCCCTTGAAGTGGTTTTGCATTGTTCACCAGTGGATCCGAGTCTCTGGAGGGCACATGCTGCACCCCCAGTATCATGTTCCTGGCTTTTTCTAGCACTGCAACAGCGTCTGCTTCCAAATGCTGTCAGCAACTCTGCCCACCTCTCCCCTCCACTCACCCGCACTCCCACTGTGGGAACCTCAGTAAGTGCCTGTCTACAGTAGCAGGTATTTCCTCACCTCCTGGGTCCCCAACCTGCCTCCCCATCTCTCATGGCTCCATATCACTGCCAGCTACCCAGGGACAGCTAGGTGGTCCTTCTGCCAGGTGACCAGCAAAGGGCTCTGTAAGTCAAGAAAGCAGAGAGCAAGCTCAGATCTCTGGAGTAACGATAATGCTCTCAGTGTCCATGGGGACTGGAACAAAAAAAGCCACCTTTGTCACAGAAAACAAATCCCGTTTCCTAAATTAAGAAGAAAGGAGAAAACCGAAACACGGAGAGAGTACACACGCCTCTCCTGGCCATCAGATCAGCCTGCCAATGTTGGCCAACCTCGGTGGTGCTTCAGCAAAAGCACCTCCTGCTCATGGACTCGGAAGCAAAGGCAGATTGATCCTCAGCACAGTCCAGGCCCAGTGGTTCAAACCAATTAATCTCCGGTGCTCCACTGCCCCGGGGAACCACGCTTTGCTGGTTAGCGATGGCTTTAACCCCCTTCCAGAACAACAGCCACTGCGATTGCACAGAACATGCTCAGCATCCTACTATGCCAAAACGCCAGTAACAACTGTTCATAAAGCACCTTCGTTTCTATGCATCCAAGTAAATCTGAAGCACTAATAGAAGCTGTTCCTGCCAGACCTACTCTGAGGACATGGGCAGGAAAGACAATACAGGAGGTCTCTAACAGACCCGGACACAGACCTCAGCTTTCTGAACTTGCAGTGTCTGTGTTCTGAACATGCAGACTTCTTGGAACTTACTGGAAAAAAAAAAGCAAACAAATCCACCACACCACTCTGTGTAGCTGTGGTCCTGGCTTTGCCATCTAGATTATCAATTTAAATTGAATTGGATCTTGGGTGACACCATAAGAAAAGAAATCCTTATTCAGATTTCATTAGACGACAACCATTGTATTTATTAGAGAGTGCCTCCAAGAGCCAACCGAAACACTCAGCTTCAGCGTTGCAGCCTTTCCCAGAAACGAGGGGAGCTTGGCACTGAACAGAGGGCTCATTTTCCTCCCATGCTGCGATGCTTATCATAACACTGCTTTACTGCCAGGGGTATTTCTTGACACTGAATAATCACACATCGACTCATGCAAGACTGGGATCTGTTAATAGCGGGTGGCCTCTCCTTCGCTTTTATGGAGTGAAAATTTTATACTCCTTTACAAATCCTGGTGATTTTGATCAAAGCCATCATGGGACACTGGCCTCCAAGGGTGAAAGGACAGAAACATTAAATCAATTCCCTAGGCAACCTCCCAAGCTGAGCCGGTATTGTTAAAATAATGAGGAGTGCATCGCTCGATCCAAACCCACCAGCTGATCCCCATTTTCATAGACAATAGGTAGCACAAAACCAGAAAGTGTCTGCAACCAGTCACATCACCATTCACAAATCATGTATCTTCAGCCGATAAACTTAACACCTCTTCTGTAACAGCCTCCTGGCAGTTTCAAACCTGGAAAAAGCATCCTTCAGAACTTAAAAAAAAAAAAAAAAGTAGTGTTCTCAAACCTATGCAGGGGAGCTAAGGTCTGAAGAGACGGGGAGATTTTTAACAGAGTGCATGCACTCTGCTGTCTCTCACCTCCCCAAAAGTCCACATTTTCTTTCCATATACCACATTAACTTTAACTCAGGTGCTCACTGCAGGGTTGAACCCCGTCTCTTTTCAGAAAGGTTACACGCAGATATTCTTGCACATCTCAGAACAACAGATGCCCAAAGTTTTCTTTTGCTTCCCCTAAAGTTTTGCAACACATGGACCAGAAGTCCCAAGGACAAGCAAATCAGGAGAGTCCACTGAAAACAGGCAAACATTGTGCTTTATAACTCAGGAGTTAAAGCACACTTTAAACAAAGAGCCTATAACTAGTTCATCAGATAAGACATATCTTTCTCCTCGGAATTTAATAACCCTTCTTCTAAAACCACTTTTCGGCCAGCTGGAGTTGAAGTTCCCAGAATTACACAGTTGGTTAATTACACAACACATGCATGGAGTATAATTTCCAGCTCCTTGTACTCTCTTTCTTCTTGATAAATGATTGATGGAGTAGATTATCAGCCCCCAAACAAGGTATAAAAACACCTTGGAAGGGCTCAGTCCAGCAAGAGGCTTGACTATTCTCAACTCCACCTATTTCAGCATCTTACCGGGCTGGGACCAAGCGGCCTCTGTAAGCATTACACCCTGCAACACTCTGTGGGTGATGCCCTCCGCTCCTCTCAGCAGGGTCAGGACTTCAGGTTAAGCCTCATTTAACACGGTCTAGCCCAAGTCTAATACAGCCCAAGCAGCTGCAGCTTTTTCTGGTTTTAGCTCATCACTGAACCAGGTGCTGCAACTGTTCTGACACAACTTTAAAGCAAAACCTCCCCCACCGCGTGGCAAAAGTTGGTTTTACCCCCAAGAGAGAGGACAAAGCGCCCAAAAGACGGCTGGAAGTTCATCCGGCATGAATCATTATTTAACCAACAGAACAAATAGGGCCAACACCACCGCTGGAGCAGTCCCTTGTGACCCCGCGACACCAGCTACACCTCGAGCAGGTTCTAAGGGCTTTACCTTGGCACCAGCCGCGCTCCGGGCGCTGGCGCTGCGGGCCCCTCGGGCACCCCGCGATGCTCCCGAGGATGCCCCGCAGGGCTCCCGAGCAAGGAAAGGTCGCGGTTTCTTTACGAAGAGAGTATTACCAGGGTCCTGTGCGATACACAGCGTCTCACCGACCAGAACAACATTTTACCCGAAAAAAAACAACCGAACAAGAAGTTACACCTTGTAAACGCCCAACTTTCAGCTGCAAACACCGGGAAAGCCCGGCAAAACGAAAGCCCAGCGGAGGTTCCCTGA
>NW_010423059.1:0-369 GCF_000710305.1 Buceros rhinoceros silvestris
CGGGGAGACGGGACAGGACAATGGTACGGGGAGATGGGGACAGGGAGATGGCACAGGATGATGGAGACAGGGAGATGGGGACAGGGAGATAGGAAGAGGACGATGGGGACAGGGCAATGGGGACAGGGTGATGGACACGGTGGACACGCAGGACCCACAGTGAGGACACCCCAGAGTCAAGGAGTCTCACCCCTGTAGCAGCCCCAACCCATGGCAGCGGGACACTCCGAGCACCCCTTCGGCCCGGAGCAGCAGGGCCAGAGAGGGACCAGCGTTGGCACAGGACCTGGGGCGGGCTGTCCCTTCCCTGGTGGCACCTACCAGGACAAGCTGAGACAGAGCCGCGACACCCACAGGAGACACAGCCCA
>NW_010423059.1:545-801 GCF_000710305.1 Buceros rhinoceros silvestris
ACCATGGGCACACGAGTGCTGCCAGCATGAGGCATGTCCCCGGGGTGCCGGGTCAGGGTGCTGGTTCACGGTGCCGGCTCAGGGTGGCAGGTCAGGGTGACAACTGTCACACCAGCGGCGCTGGAGTCACCAGCTCCACCAGTCCCCGCTCTCCACTCCGGGGATGCCGGATCGGGACAAGCCGCCCTGGTGCCCCCTCACTCAGGAGGTCCGTCCCCCGGGTGGGGGGTCCCTGCAAGTGTGGGGGGTCCTTGGC
>NW_010423060.1:0-283 GCF_000710305.1 Buceros rhinoceros silvestris
AATCCTGATTTTGGCATATTACTGTATTGTGGAGACATGTTCTGTGTTCTGGATGGCTTATGCAAATTAACCAAATGTCCTATAAATTAGTCTCGAAATGCCTGGGATAATGAGCTGCTCGCATGGTAAGCAGTGCACAGTATTCAAAAAAGGACTCTTTACAGGTTGGGAGAGTGGGAGAACATTCTAAATGTGCCCCAGTTGCCCAACAGGGCAGCATGCTCCACCGGTGTTGTGCTCCTGCCCCGAAATGACAGGCTGATCGACTAGACCTGAAAAACAC
>NW_010423060.1:446-3956 GCF_000710305.1 Buceros rhinoceros silvestris
TGTTTTCACATAAATCCTGATTTTGGCATATTACTGTATTGTGGAGACATGTTCTGTGTTCTGGATGGCTTATGCAAATTAACCAAATGTCCTATAAATTAGTCTCGAAATGCCTGGGATAATGAGCTGCTCGCATGGTAAGCAGTGCACAGTATTCAAAAAAGGACTCTTTACAGGTTGGGAGAGTGGGAGAACATTCTAAATGTGCCCCAGTTGCCCAACAGGGCAGCATGCTCCACCGGCGTTGTGCTCCTGCCCCGAAATGCCAGGCTGACCGACTAGACCTGAAAAACGCAATGCTAGGAGATACCCCAAAATTTAAAACCCCAGCGATTATCTGTGTGGCGGACAACGTGCCCCCAGCTGTGGAAGCCCAAGCCGGCAGATCTTCTTAGCTGGCTTGGCCAACCCATTTAAACTGGTTGCAGGCTGCATTTTCTTCCCTGCATAATCTGGATTCTCACTGAAGGCCTTTTGACGTATGTCACGGATGTGAAAGCTATTCTGTGTAGTGCTTTCTTCTGGAGATGTGTATCTGCCCACCAAAAGTCATAGCTCCCTTGTGGTCCCTACCTGAGATGGAGAGAACGCTTTGAAACGGCACTTCCAGTTGTATTTTAAAAACAATGCTTTACGTCTGTTGCTGCTTTTTCATGAAGTGTAGCTTGGAGAGCAAGCGTTACCTACAAAGGGCTGGTTCTCCGCTCCTGAATCAGGCAGCGCTGTCTGAGGCACGTGAGGGGAACGATAATAAATCAGATGACAACAATCAAAACCACACCACTTGCTTTCGGTGTGTGCTTAACTGGCATTCCACCTCTAATAACGACATCCACCCTGAATTTGTGTGTGGGCACCTTCATTTGCAACATGACAATAGCTAATGACATGAGTGTTCAGAAGCCGGTGTGCGAGAGAGGAAGCGCTATCAGCATTACTTGGCAACAGTGACAGCCTTAAGGATGCCTTTACCTCACGTTCCGTTATTTCATTATTGTCACAGAACTACAGTGGGGAGGGTGAGGGAAAGAAGACGCAGGAACAGGGATGAAAACCAGAGGTGGGTCTGCTCCTTCTGATACTTGCAAGGCCCCACATTTTCTGCTAATGACCTCGAGAAGCCAGCCCTCAAACAAAGCCATTTTATCTCCTTGTCCTGCAATAACCACTGAGCACCCTGCCTTGGACACTTCTCTGTTTTCTGTTCACAGATGGAATCGGAAGCTCCTCAAAGCACACAAAGCTGCTACGCGGATGTTAATGAGGCTCGCTCTCCCCTATCAACGTTATTAGGGTACGGCGAGCGGCTGGGCCGGCCGCCTGGAGCATAAGCTTTGCGCTGACCACGGCTACTCTGATCCGGTGGCGTTTTATCCCAGCTGACAATTGTGCAGACAACAGGGATGAGGCAAAGACAATGCAAGCAGGAGGAATTCTTCACTGCAATTCCACATGAGCTTCAGAAGCGCAATTATGCCCATTTTCTGAATGGTGAGCAGAGGCAAAGACAGATAAAGTGACTTGCGCAGGGTCACGGGGAGTATCTGTTACAAAGCTGAGGAGTAAACAAACACCTCATTAAGGACTAGTCTAATACCAGGCATGGAGGCAATCTTCCTTCTTGCAAGAAACTCGGGATTTGCATTCAGAGTAACAAGCCACCCAGCTCGGTCAAACTGAGAAGCCCGACTGTGGGCAGCGGCAGGTAACTGACAGGTTTTTAGATGGTAAAAATCACATTTAGCACCATCTGGGCCTGCCAACATTTAGGGAAGGGGACTTTCTACAGCTAACAGCACTCAGGAGCCAGAGACTACCAGAACTTTGAAAAAAGTGGGGGCATAAAAAATAAGCGAAGTGATTTATCATGGACCCGGGGAAGAAAAGAGTTAAACTAAAAGAAAGGAAAGAGAGTGGTGGAGGAAGAGACATATTCAGGAGGGGAAGAGAGACCTAAGGAAAAAGTTGCAAGGAGCAGAAAGCCATAAACAAAGGACAAAAATAATTTGAAGTAGAATAGCAAATCTACATAGGTGAAACCAGCTCAGCTGGAGTGTCACAGGGATGATCCCTGCCTCGCTGTAGCTTTTGATAAACACGCAGCAGCTTGTGAGAATCCCAGACAGAGGAACGTGATTGTGCTGGGGACTGTCTCAAGAGGCGCAGACTGAGGAGACAGGCTCCCAGCTCAAGGGTTCCGAGGCAGGTGACGTGCAGCAGCCATGCCCCACTGTGTGCTCCACTTGCTCCCTGCTCGGTGTCTGCAGCGAGTGTAAGATTAGCCACAGCTGTTTCCATAATGGTTTAAACCTTCTTGCCCACCTTCTCAGAGCTCTGACATGTAGATTCAAATCCCCAGACATTCACAGGCAATTATTTCTAATGATGCTAGAAGCAAAGCTTCCAGTCCTACAGCTTCAAAAACTCCTGCCCAGCCATGCTCTGCTGTGGACCTTTTCAAGACCTAGCACATATGAGGTACCTCAGTAAGATAACTGGCCAAGGATAATGCTGGTCTTAGCCAGAGGCCATTTACCAGAGGTGACACAGGCCCCCTCTAAGCAGGAGAGGAACTGCAGCAACTCCATCCTTGCTGGTTTGCTCCCTGCGTTCAAAAGCTTCTCTGATGCTCATTCCTCTCCTGATTTTGTGTGATTTCACTCATGTGCATCCCAGCGTTAGGTTTCACAGTGGATGTGCTTAGCTGTACAGGCTGTGCCAGGTGAGCTCACTGGAATGGCAATGTTGTGCAGAAGATGAGACTTCCGCAAGGGCATCCCCAAATTCCTATTCCCCCCTGTTTTCCATGAGAACAGCACTACCATGTCGTCTAAGACATAAATGTTTTGTGGCCTTGCAGATAAGCTAGACAGACAGCTGATCCATCATCATGACTCCGCATCACCGCCACGGTGAAGGGATAAGGAGTGAAAGCTGATGGCTTCTGCACAACAAACAAACAAGCACAGTTTGAGTGTTTGCTCATTTCAATGTGCAAAGCTGACTTGTTTAAATATGAATATGTTGCTTATAGCCAAATTTTAGTGACAGCAGCCCTGTGGCATCTATCACTGTTTGCATTTTTACTAAAAATAGCCGCATTGTCTCCGGATTTTTTTCAGATGCCACAACTGCAGGTAGTTTGTGCTCCCTCCATCCTATCTCTACCCATTACCATTTCCTCCACCCTCCAGGGTAGACTGCGCATCAGGAAGATACCAACCATGCAAGGTTCACGTGGTGTCACAAACACCTGAAATCGCTTCCCTGTCCTTACCAAAAGTCTCTGGCTTTTTCTCTCTGTTCTCCTCCCACTTGCTCTCTTTCTGTGTCACACTTACAGACAGGGGCACCAAGCACAGCTGCAAAACGCCCCCAACGCCTTCACTGAAGCGTGAGGTTGTCTAAAACGGAGCACGCACTGTTGAGACTGCAGAGTGGTTTCTCTCTGACCAGCTCCCCATACTCACTGCCTTTTTTTTTTTTTTTTACAAAAAAGTGGGCAATTCT
>NW_010423060.1:4015-10375 GCF_000710305.1 Buceros rhinoceros silvestris
TCGTCCCCAGCGCCCCATTCCTCATTGCCTTTTTTGTTTTTTTTACAGAAAAGTGAGCAATTCTCTCTTCTACCCTCTCCCAGCACATTACAGACATGCTTTAGAATCGAAACTCTGGCTGGAGGAACTAATATACCTTTTCCATTTCTAGGTTTTTGCTATGTGTATATTCAGATGAAGCATCTGTCTCAAATTCAGGGTGACCTGCCTTGGACCAGGTTCCTCCCAGAGCTCACCTGGGTGCGAAAAGGAGCAAATCCCACCCAGGGAACAAGCAGCAGTGAGAAAACACACGATGTGAAATTCAAACACTTCTGGTTCCCTTTGAGTGCCACAATCCAGGCACTTTCCAAATCCCTCTTCTAAATCGGAGCTGTGTGGAGTTCCTGGAGGATTAACAAAGTCCAGGCTGTTTTGGATTTGCCCTCTTTGCAGTTTTCTAACCCTAAGAACACTGGGAGGCCCCATGCCCATAGCACCTTGTACCTCCAACATAAATACCTGCATTCATCCAGACAGATTTTGGTGCAGGACCATGGCTTTGCACACCAGGGATGCAGGACCTCCATGGCACTCCTGCTGTGGCCATGCACCATCGTATCGACGTGCTGCCACTCTGCCACTCAGAAAAGGGCTCTGAAAATACATGGTGGATTCTCCAGGGCACTCAGGATTTTGCTAGCTCAGCACCTAGGAACTCACAGACAGCCAGCAGAGACCATGAATGGCAGCGCCCATCAGTCCACGAGCATTCAAAAAGGCGTTTTGCCTTCTGCACACAACGTACCTGCACTAGTGGCAAACCTTAACGTTTCTACCTCCAACATAAATACCTGCATTCATCCAGACAGATTTTGGTGCAGGACCATGGCTTTGCACACCAGGGATGCAGGACCTCCATGGCACTCCTGCTGTGGCCGTGCACCATCGTATCGACGTGCTGCCACTCTGCCACTCAGAAAAGGGCTCTGAAAATACATGGTGGATTCTCCAGGGCACTCAGGATTTTGCTAGCTCAGCACCTAGGAACTCAAAGACAGCCAGCAGAGACCATGAACGGCAGTGCCCATCAGTCCACGAGCATTCAAAAATTTTGCCTTCTGCACACAACGTACCTGCACTAGTGGCAAACCTTAACGTTTCACAGCAGAGCTATCTTCTCCACTGGATTAATCAGGGTTGCTTTCAGCAGGTTTTTCTAACAGCATGGGGGAGAAACTGGGCCAAGCTCATCTAAAGGATGGCTCCACCCAGCCCTCACAGTGACACAGCTGAGCTGGAGGCAAGCGGCGCTGGGATTATAGTAAATGAGATGGAGGCAGGCGCAGCCTGCTTTCCAGGAATGCAAGTGTCACAGGTTAGGGCAAGGGACTGCAGCTCACCCAAGCAGGGGTCCACACCTGCTGGCTCAGCACAGAGGTGGCCACAGAGGGACAGCAGCTTGGGGACACCAAAGGGACACATCTCACCAGGGTGGCATTGGAAAGAAAAGCCACCACTTCTGTCACTGCAGCTGTAAGGTGACTCAGGGCAGCCGAGATTTCAGCGAGGTCCCCGGGGAGGATTTTGATAACCAATATGGACAAGTATCTCCATTTATGTGGGAAGCGTGCCAGCAGCCAGGCCCTCTGGTTATCTCCTTTCACTGACTGCAGTGATCTTGATCTAATCGCGTTTGAACTCGGGCAGCTTGCACTCACCCAGGGTTCGGCTGTGCCTTGCTACTGGGGAGACTTTCGGCCCCAGTTTGTGCTGAAGGAAAAAGGGACCTAAAGCTGGACTGCTGGATCGTGCAAGCACATCTGTAACCCCTCGTTAAATGAACGTGGCGTGGTGAATGAGAAGGATGACAGCACAGAACCCTGTGGCAATACACCGAGCACGCCCGCCAGGGAGAAAAGCACTTGCTCAACACAGCCCCCTGCAATCCCTTGGGAAGGAAGAAACAGGATGTGCTTAAGGTAAGACTGAACACATTTGCCAGGCCCTGTGCACCTCCTGTTCCGGTAAGGGTGTGTGTGCTCGTGCTGAGGACACTGTTCCTCCTCAGGCACGTGCTCTGGCAGGGGCACCACGTGCTGTGGGTGCGTGCACACCCAGGAGTCTCACACGCCTGCTTTGTTCATGGCACTCTGTAGTTCCAGTTTAAAGAAGAGACCTGGGTCCTGCAGGATCTGGAGGTTTCCGTGAGATATGGTCCCAGAAATTTATTAATGCAGAGTGAAAAATACATGTTAAGAGACGCATTTACCATTTCTCACTACTGAGCCAATCTCTGAGCTCTTTAATATTTTAGTTTCCAGCATCCTTCAGCCCTTATGACTTGGTGCTGGGCCAGCTGTAAGACGATACACTAGCACAATGTCCTAGCGCTATCTTCCAGCATTATACAAACCTATGTTTGGGACAGATTCTCATCCACTTCAAGACTCCTTTGCACCATGCTGGCAGCAGAAAGAGGCCACGGGACTATATTACATGCACATCACCTTTGGAGACTTCTTTCTATTGCCAGAGTGATGTAAAGGCATCCCTGGCTCGGGATAGAATCTGGCCCTTCACTTAATGTGTTTAACAAATTAAGCTGCTGTTTGAATCCCAAAAACAGTAACTGCGGGAGCACCAAGTGCTTCTTCCCTTGGCAGCTGGGAATCCACGTTGTGAGAGAGTGGAAACGTATCGGTTGTGTTAGCTTTCTAACCTCTGAAAAATCTCTCAGAAAATGACCGTTTCCCGTCTTGACTGAGGAGACGTTCATTTCAGTGGCACGTGCAGTACCGTTCGTTCAGGACTGGCCACAGGTGGTCAATTATTCCTCTGCCTGTCTAGAAGAAGCGTGTTTATTTTTCATAATAAAAAGTATTAGTACAATACAGAGTTTATTACTCAATTAGGAATGTGACATGCAAAGAGTTACAGACTCTTGCAGAGAATACAGCTAGAAATGAATTTCTGCAGCCGAATGAAACACCACCCTCCACCTCATCAGACAGACAAAACCTACACATCTTAAGAGCCAACTGACAGGTATTTGAGGATCAATATTTAACTAGCTGTACAACCAAATACTGCATTGTATATTAAAGCTCTAGACTATAATTGTGTTCCCTTCTCTGCTTAAAATATTTTTAATTGATCATTCAGGCACTGATTTAAAAAAAAAAAAAGCACAGAATTGAATTTTGATCCCAAGCATAAACGAAGCTGTTCATTGAGCAGAATTTGAGACCGCTGTACACACGCACACTTTGATCCCTTTCTGGGATCCACACTCCCTGCTCTGTTTGCTTCACTGGCTGTGCATTGCCTGGGCAGTCAAATTGTTTTTGAATACCTAAAAGTAAACCTTGGAACCTGTTTTTTCCTATTGCGTCAGGTAATACTTCATAGTAAATGAACTTCTCTGCAAATACCAAGGGTGCTGGTGTTAGCTATTTGGAGTATAGCACACTGCTAAATGACAGATACTGCTTTGCACCTCTAACATTTTAATCTCGATCCCAAAATGCACGCAAAGGCAATTAAATAACAGCAGCCCCGTTCCAAAGCTGGAGACCAGGCATCTAAGCAGAAAGCCAGGAGATGCCTAACTTCAAGCATACGAGCTGTCCCTCCGTTTGAGTTGAATGGCTCCACGTGCAAGCCTCAAGCTAAGACACGTACAGAAACAGGTAGTTCAACTGATGACTGCGGCTATCAAAAATGTAGGTGTCATACGGAAGGTACGTACCTAGTGAATGAACAGGCAAATCTAAAGCTGGTTTAACCAACCCGAAATCAGCACCCTATTATTTTGAGTACATCACACTCTAGAACTGCTTGCCTTCCTCTTTTAACTGTCAAAAGGACCTAGACAGAGTCCAGATCGGATGTCCGAGACTGAGACGCTACAGCTAGGCACGGGAACCAAACCATGTGGTGAACCAAAAGCGCTGTGGCTCTGGGAAGCAAGGTGAAAACCAGTGAACTGTGGACTCAGCTGGGGCTCAGACTGAAGTGTTCACTGCCTCGCTATGAGTGCAGCTGAGAGCAGTGTTTGACCACCTGAATCCCACAGAAGTGTTATCCCGAGGGATATCGATCATAAGGAGACAGGCACGGTCCTTAAAAAGAGAAGTAACCTCCAGCGTGATGGAGGTTTCGCTGAAGCTGTCAAGGCTGGTTTGGTGCAAGGCACACAGCACGGAAATCATTCAGACTACTCCGGGCTAAAGGGACCCAGCTTGCAGAGAACCGCTGGGCTCAAGATACTGCTGCACGTTGATCTGCAAGTACAGACCCTGAGAGACCCCAGTCTGCGCATGAAAGCGTGAACAAGGGAACTTCATGGAGGGAAACGGACACTTCTCCCCAGAGAGAGAGACAACAGCCCGTCGAGATCATGCTGTGCAAGACAACATTTATGAAAACATTGGCAGATACCATCCCTCGTTTGACTTATGGAGCCATCACAAGCTCACTTCCACAGAGCGTTTTGGGGCCCTTTAGTTGACTAAATAACCAATTCAGAGCCTGTCAGACTTCATTATGCAGATTAAGAGTCTCTTCTTGGTTTCATTTGTTATGCATTAATAAGAGAGCGCTGGTGACTGTATCCTCTCGCACAACCAAGGCCCTTCTGCCATTACATAGTAAATTTTGTTCCTTCTAGCGTTCGCAGAAAACCTCAACGCAACAGCAACGCGGCTTAGTTGCTATGCGAAGACTTAGAACCACTGCATAGGGATCAGTTCCAGAGTTCGGTTTGATTCAAACCCAGCCAGGCACACAACGCCTGGACGTGAGCTGACAAGGTTTTCCTGTCTGCCTGTTTCTCTCGTCTACAGGTGAAGCGTGTGCTCGGGCCAGGCTGGCCCCGGGATCTCCACAGCCCTGTGCCATCCCGATATGCGTTCACCGTCTTCCGGCTCGATGTCTGATGCAGTTATAACACTCGTAACAACAGGCAGATTTATTATGAATGCTGGTAGGGATCTTTTTTCTCTCTCATTGACTAGATGTGACTCAAAAAGTTAATGGTAATTGCTCTCATCTTCATTTAGCGATGAGAGAGAGAGAGAAATGGGAGCAATTTGCAGATCTGAGAACAGGTCATTACAGGTGTGTTCTATTAGTGTATTCATGAGCCCCCTGGGACAGCCATGCTGCGATATCCAATAACTTTCTTAATGTGTAATTACACACCATTGGACTATAATTGATTAATTGAAAAGAGAATGTAGGCAGATGCTAGGCCAAGGCTGCTGCTGCTCATTAAATGAATATGTCCTTGCTTCTTTTTAATAAGTTAAGTGAACTACTCAAAAGCAATTAAGTGAGAACTGAAATTCATTAGATTTTAAGTAATTATTGGTATTAACTTCTATAATAAAATGCAGGATTTATATTTTGGGGATTTTTTTTTTCCCATCCCAAAAGCAATATAATACGCATCACTGCTGAGACGTAAAAAAGGAGTCGGCTACAGACAGCAGTGAGATACACGGTCCTGGCAGGCAGATCTTCTTTGGTGTGTCTTCAGACAGCTGCGTGGTGCTACTCTGCCTTCTTGAGACGTCATTCCTGAAAGCCCTGCACAGTCCTGGGGATTCCCAAAGAGAGGGGGCTACACACTCAGTATCCCAGCGCACCCTCAAGCCCCCCTGCATGGGGAGCTGAATGGTGGCCAGGCTCTCCTCAACCCTCCTTCCCATGGAATGGATCTTACCTCTGAGAAATAAAAAGAGCACTGGCTCCTGATTTTCAAAAGTCCACTCTCTTTCCACTGTATGTTGGCTCTTAAAGGGGTCAAAGCCTTCCCACTCTTTTCCTTTTATGGGGGAGGACAGTGCACACAAGATGCACCATAAGCCAACTGCACCGTTACAGACAGCCCCACTGGTCCACATAGGCATCTTTTCAGACCTAACGAAATCCATTCTCATTTACACCCTGCATGAGTGAGAACCAGGGCCAGAGGTGCAAAAGGACCTCAGCAGCAGGGGACTAAAGTTAGTTGTATGGCCTGACCCTGTGCTGCAGGAACGGCCACGAGGCAAGGGACGGCTCCTCCCAGGTAGCCACCACGGTGCCCCATGGGCTCTACCGAGCCATCTGCATTTCCTGCACAGACCTCCAGAAGAAAATATTTCTAGCTCTGGGTGATGACTTTGGAAATTTTATTTCCAATTTATGTGGAAGGAAATTCGATGAATTTTACTTCACCGCACTTCACTTCCGTTATGAACAAGGCATATCTTTATTCTTTAACATTCTACAAAAACTGTCTGAATTTTGTTTAAATTGGTTATGAATGCCAGTTTCATACAGCAAAGCCATGATTCACAACTGGTTTTCTTTCCAAGGGATACAAACCGCTCT
>NW_010423060.1:10434-17117 GCF_000710305.1 Buceros rhinoceros silvestris
TTTTTGTATTTTAGTTTAACAGAGGTTTAGGTGAGTGGATGGCTGACAATTTTTTCAGGCTTTTTTACTTCAAAATTTACTGAAATCCTTATTAAGAAGTAGCCTGCTAAAAATGCATTTTCAGCTAACAGTTTCTTAACTTTTTATTTGTTTAAATTTCCAATAAAAAGATCGGTATTTTTTTAAAATCATTTTTGGAAAAGCAATTTTTCAACGAGAACATGTTTAATATGAAAATTATAACTGCAGTAAACACATCAAATGAGGAGAGCGAAGAGTAAAAATAACATAATACAACGCAGTATTTCAGTGAGGAGAAATTAAGTTTGGAGAAATTATTCAGAGGTCACCAGTAATTGCACATTCATTAATAAAAATTTTAATGCTTGTTCTGGGAAGGAAGATGACAGAATTGGAGCCGTATTGGGATTCTAATTATTTTCCTTTTTAACAAATGCATTTTGCTTCTCTTTTGAAATAATAATAATAATGGTGATATTAAAAATTAGAAAACATGCCTCGTTCTGAGGAAAGGCCAATTCATGCCCACAAAGTGTCGAGCATCACATTCTAAAATAATGCTCCTGTATCGGTGTGAAGGACGATGCTAAACTAGCGACACCGGCGCGAAGTAGCTCGCCTTTTCTAGCATGAGGTGAGTGCTGCAGGAAAAGGGACATGACTCGCTCTTGGCTCTGGGAGGTGCAGAGCGTGACAAGGGGAACAGAAGGCCTGAAAGACCAGGGAAATCTCTCAAGACCACCAAGAAGGTCTGCTGCTGCCCCAGAAACAGGACCCGAACCTCCCGGGTCCAGCCCATGCTGTGAGCAACGGCCTCCGCTTCCATTACGGGGTAGGAAACCATACGATTAAAAAGCAGGGCAAGAAGGACACAACCCGTGTGGCAGGCAAGAGAGTGGGT
Source organism: Buceros rhinoceros silvestris (assembly GCF_000710305.1). Taxonomy (NCBI): domain Eukaryota; kingdom Metazoa; phylum Chordata; class Aves; order Bucerotiformes; family Bucerotidae; genus Buceros; species Buceros rhinoceros. The sequence continues at coordinate 11,357 of NW_010423060.1, forward strand.
GCACTTGCTCGAAACCAGCGAACAGACCCGTGCAGACAGGCACAGAGCCTGTCTCCTCCTGGGGACAGCGTACCGCAGGGCGGCTGGCAGGCAGCAGCACTGTATTTGCTCCTGCATTATCCCGGCGAGATGCCCATGAGGGTGCGGGTGCCGAGGCTGCCAGCGCCCCGTGGGTGCCTACCTGCACAGGCAGCGGGCGGGGGAGTTCAGCCGGAGCTGGGTGTTGGGGTTCCCCTCTCTCCTGGGGATGCAAATCTGCCCATGGGCTGAGTGCTACCTTTTTCAGAGCGTTCACCCAACACCCGCGGACTCCAGTAGTCTTTAGGAGCATGTGTAAGGTGAACGCCACACAGCCCCACGTTCAGCCTGGCAGTGATTAAGGACCAAAAAACCTTCACTATAATTTTTCTGGGTTTGTTGCCCGTGCTTGAAAAGAAACAGAAAGCAAGTTTTTTGGGTGGTGCTTTGTTTAAAATATCCTGCTATAACTCACGAACAATTTAGTTTTTGAAAATGAAATATTACAGGCAATTAAGTCTACGATATGACCTAAGCCTCACTGCTATTTCAGTCACAAGAAAGGTTGAATTTCACGTGGCCAAGATTACTGAGGTTTTAAGAACATCGGTATCAAATCAATTCACTAGTACACAATTGCTTTTCTCAACATTTTTGTTCCAGAGCCATAACTGCCATTCTGGCAGCCCTCTGTGCCTGATCCAAAGTCCCTGTAACCAATGGCTGGCTCTCCATCGGCTCTTAGGGGCTCTTAGGGACATTTCTTCGAATCACTGCAGACACCACAGTGCAGCTGATGGAGCAGAACCAATCATTCTCAGGCTGCGGCGGTGAACGGAGCAAGAAACTAATGAAATCCATTGGTAAACCACCAAAAAACAGCACCAGTGGTGAGACACAGCAAACATCAAGTGATGCTGAAACAGTGGCGGGCACCACCGTGAGGTTTTAACTCTCAGCAGGCTTGGTACCAGTTGCTCTCTGACCTGGAGCTCCACAGGGTGTCACAGGTCTCACCATCCTCTCCCCTCCTGCCTCTCCAGGGTACAAAATCACCTCCTGACCACAAGCTCAGCACCTTAAAGGCTAGATGTGGTCCTGCATCCCTCAGAGCTGCTGGGCAGCAGCACTGCTCCAGCTCCCTGGCTGAAAGCTCTGCATGTCCCAAAGCCTGCGCCAGGCTGGAGGAAGCGCTCTCCCTCTGCAGGTTTGCACCTAACCGGGTGAAGGAAGAGCCAGGGAGAGCTACAAGGGGAAGAGCCTTTGTTTTCTCTCCTCTGCTCAGCATAAGGAGGCAGCACGGGGCACAAAAAGGGTGGAAAGGCAAGAGAGGGGTTGAGCAAAGCTATCTTCTACTAATTCAGTCCTCCTTTGAAGGCACCGTGGTTATAAATGGGCTGAGAGGTATTTTCTTTTAATGCTAAAGCACTAACAGTGAGCAGCTGACACTGCAGCACAGGAAACAGGTCAGGTACCTAAAAAAAAAAGAATTAAAATCTCATCTTCTGCAACTAAAACTCTCATGGCCTCCAAAGGATACCAATATGCATATTTATCTTTAACTTGACCATGCCTACAAAACCTACTGCCCTCATCTGATGACAAATATTCTTAGTGCTTTTTAAGATCAGTCTTGTAGGTATGAAATCATTCCCACATTTTAGTACCGTAATGCTGAGGTTATCCTGCCTGCATTCTTGCTGCCCTGTCCGGATGCCCCATGGGTGCCACGCTTCGTGACCCTGCCTCTGGTGCTGGAAGAGCAGAGCAAAGCCACATGACTTCCAGTGAAGCATCAGCATCAGCATCGGCCTTGCCATAGCCTCCCCAAAGGCTTTTTGTTCGTAGGAGAATATTTTGCATCTCATGTTTCAGTTGTAGGTGTGTTTTCAGACCTTTATCTACCTCTTTTTGTTAGTGATTAAAGATGACTGGCTGTAGGTGAGTTTGCATTAAATCCAATAACAAGCACGTTTTATTTTGTGTCTTTCATGTCTAACAGCTTCCAAGCACCAGGACTACCATATAATTCATCACATACTGGAGTCATGAATTTATCCCCTTAGAGCAGAACTACTAGGAGCAGACTTTCTGATTTTGAAGAGAAAAAGATCATTATTTTACTGCAGGAAAACTGTGGCTCACAGCTGGGTGTGGGACTGGAAATGAATTTTTTTTATTTTCAGGGTGTTTATGTTTTGTTTGGTTATTTGTTTGCTTTACATATAATCCCATAGCAGTGGGTGGTATGCAGATCATCTCTGTAAACAAATGATCTGGAAAGCAACCTGGCACTTAATTTCCTTAACCCATCAAATCCTCCTTTGCTCATACAGCAGCACGTCACTCTGAAAGCTTGACTCCATATTCTGGGTAACTGGGGCAGGGGGGAAGGATGAACTGTTGGTTTTTCTTTCCCACTTTTGTTAAAAGGCATCCAAGCATGGCTCTTCCTACCCTGACTAACCTGGGTAGGTGCCAGATGGATTTTTCCTTTCTCTAGGCAATGGCTCAGGAATTTCAGCCGGCTAGAGCTGAGGCTGTGGCCTTTTCACTGGCCTTTTCTCTCCAGCCTACCCTTTCTCCGCAGTTAATCCCATCTCTCTCCCCACATCCACTATGAGCTGGAATGCACCGCTCCTTTGCAATCAGCTTCCAAAGAACTACATTCTGCCTTTTCCTTCTGGAAACAAAGAGATGGGCCTGAAAGAAAAGCATCCAGCCACTCGTGGAATAAGAAATTAAAATCCGGAGGCAGCGCCTATGGGAGAGGAGTGGATAGCTGGGCAAGACAGCATGCTGGCCTGGCTCTTTAAAAATAGATTTGTTTTATAGAGTTCCCAGTATTTATCATGGGCAGCTAAACTTACAAAAACATGATTCTCAAAAATACTGAAAAGTTCACAAGGAAAACTTAATGTCCTCATTGCCTAGAGCATCTTAACCCCCTGGTTTTCTGCTCTACAACAAACAGCACAACACAACGGTTCTGGATTTAGCACGGGAAATGACTCCCCTAACCTAATCCCCTACCGCACAATGGCTTTCTACACCAACAAAATCTGTACTTGTCGCTGCTTTTCTTAATGCGCAGAACTCCTGTACGCACTTGGGGGGTTCTTTTGCCTAAATTACACACCTCTTTCTCCATCCTATTTCCTACCAAGCTCTTGCTTTCAAAAAACCCCTCCGAATAGCCAAGTTGTACCTCACTACCCAAATTGCCTCCTCTCCTGAGGAGTAAGCGATGAAGAAAGCGTACAGTAGGTAATGCTCTATGTTACAGCGCTTTCAACTGTCTCCAGGTCCTGAGGAGTTGAAGCTTGCTGTGCGTGGCTGGGACCTGCGGTGTTAGGGTTCAGCCGGCGTAGCACAGCTCTTGTGGGAGAGCCCTGGCACGCAGACCCAGCAGCACCCCAGCCCCTGGATCCCGCCTGGCAGCACCCTCCCAGCACCAGCATTTCCCAAGCAGAAGAGCCCACGCTTGCCAGAACAGACCTGGCTGTAAAATGGCAGCTGAACCCTAAAGCAAAGAAAGCACTTTGGAGCTGAAACCTCCAGTTCCACCTGACAGGTATCACATACTTGCTCTCAGCTGCACTGAGAAGACTCCAAGGATTTCCTGATTCTCAAAAGAATAAACAAGTTTCAGTTGCTCTTTCATTTAAAAATCTCAGCTTTTCACTCAGCCAGCATCTGACTTGCACTGCTAAGATTTTGGGTAAGTTTCTGCCACTGGGAAAATATTTTTTAGAGGAAGCAGCTGTCCCTTCTCCTTTCTTTCATATTTTCTCCCCCTCTCCCCTCCCAAGGAGACAATTCCTAGCACACATCTAGGAATACCGACTAGCCTTTAGGAGAAAGATGCTATTTTAATGGTTGGTTCCTGTAAAACTCGCTTTACTCTTGAGCATGTTTTAACATAGCATTGCCCCCCCAAAAAGAAAAAATACAGAAGGAAACCCACTACCTCTCTGCATCACGCAAAGACACTGCATCTTCTACAAATAACATTAGTTCCCCACCACCAAAGCCTAGACTCAACACCATATTCTCACTGAAAGTTCCTAAAATACATCTTTAAAGATAGCAGAAGTACATATTCATTAATTGTCTACTTTTTTTTTCACATACAAATCGAGTACAGATTACATCCCTGACAATATTGTTTCCAACAGCATAGGAAAAATAAAACAATGACGAGTAGCTTTTATTACTTCCTTAAACAAGAACTGAAACTTGTCCAAAAAAGCACATGAAAGACTAACTCGGATGACTTGAGCTTTTGCCAGATACAGCAGTGATACAATAAAGCAAAAACTTAAATGCATATTAATAGAGGAATCATTAACTGGGCATTAAAACAATGCTTGATTTTAATAGCACAAAGGGGGTTAATCGGTTCATCGATTGCTTGTGCTAAAAATAAAGCAGATTTTCAATCGAAATAATACACGACTTATTTTACAACATGTTGTCTCCCAACTCTAATCCTGAACTCTTTCAACACCAAAAAGCTCTCTGGACTTTGGGGGCATCCTGGTGTGCTGCCATGGGTCATCAGGCCAGGTTTCACCAGTGGCACAGTAATTAAGCGCGGCCTCGAGGAAACAGTTCAACTTATTTGGCACAAGAACCGTGACTGCACCGGGGAATCCCTTTTTGTGCTGTCTACTTCCCTCCCCTTGGGACACAACCCTGCTGCCCCTGAAACCATCAGGAATTTTGCAAGGGGTGTAAAAGGAAGCGAGATCAGGTCTTAGGAGTCACGTCGCTTTTGGCTGGGGCTAACTACGCCAGGAACAAACTGACACTTGCGAGCACTGTTGTTACTTAACCAGGAGTTGGCTCAGCACGGGGGACACCCTGGGGGGAGGAGAGCCCCTGGGCCCATTAGTGCAGGTGTGGCCAAGACGCTCTGCGCTCCGGCCAGCGCCAGGAGCAGGGACTGGACACCACCCCTGGGCTCCTGCTCTCCAGCCTGGACTTCTTTGATCAACTGCCTGAATCTGGGGGTTGGCTTGGGCTCTGGGTCACGTCAGCTCGTCAGCTTGACTTTGCTGGATGTTGCGCCTGGGACAGCAGGCAAGATCAGCATTTGGCCCTGCACACTCTGCGGGGGAGGCAGACACGAGCTTTAATGCAGAGGAAAAGCAGCTTGATCCTCCACTGCCAGCTGCCTCTTCTATAGTTGTAACGAAGAAAAAGTGGTGGTGTTGTTTCAAAATATAACCTGTGTTCTGGCTCTCCACAAATATTTCCATTTAGCCAAAAGATAGATTTTACTTAAGCAAGGCTGAGAAGAAAGGCGAACAGAGGGAGAGATCAACCCGTTCATCCAGAACTCCCTTTTCGAAAGCCGTGCATGAATCTCTCTTAAATGTATTACAATTCATTCTCTGTTTACTTTAGGCAAACAGAAAAACTCATCGTGGAGCACTCATTTTCGCAAGCTAATCAAGAACATTGGGTCCCAACAGATTCATTTAATAGAAATATAATAGGCATCCCTGCTTGCTTTTAATCTTGCCTGGCTGCAAGTGCTAAAATGAACAGCGAATTAACCCTGCCTTGGAACAGAGATGCTTTCACAGCTGATATCATCTCTCTTACGGCTTGTAAACACTTCAGGCTCCCTGTATGTGCTTTCCTGGCTTTCACTCTTACCCCGCAGCAGAGGAGAGGAGAGGAGAGGAGCGGAGAGGAGGGGAGAGGAGCGGAGAGGAGAGGAGCGGAGAGGAGG
>NW_010423060.1:17240-22781 GCF_000710305.1 Buceros rhinoceros silvestris
CCTGCATGCAGCTAGGAAGGGGAGGAACAGGCAAGCTCTGAAGGGAGCACAGTGTGTCAGCAGAACAAAACGCCGCACCGCCACCCAAAACCAAGGCAGAGCTATATGGTGGATGGGAGAGTGAATTTTGGGGCGCCTTGGAGGGGGGAAGGGGGGGGGCTTTTCATGCATCACCAGGCACTCCCTGCATGGCTCTCCCTGATGTACCGTGCGAGACAAGGTAGTACGACAAGGCCATTCATGTGCTAGCATCAAATATAAGAGATTTTTCAAGCAATCTGAGATCTTAAACTGTTCATGGATAGCAGAACTAGCATTAGAACGCTAAACAGGAAAAAAACAAAAACCCTATCATATTTCATAATGTATGTCATAATGAACAAAAGCCTTTCAAAAAAAAAAAAACCGGTTTTCACTGTGCTAAAGTAACAATCTAGACTTGTTGTAAGTATGTTATTCTTACAAGTAGTTCGCAGTTATTCTTGAAGGCAAGTCTTGGAGTTTCCTTAGCATAGTGCTGCTGGGGAAAATTTTCAGCATGTCCATCTTCATCTCTAGCCTGAAGGGAAATATAATGGCCTATTTAGGGACTTACAAATAATGGAAGGAAAAAAAAATAGCTAAAAGCATAACAGCTCAGATCATTACAACAGACGGGAATCCCAAAATACAACATTATTTAAAAGTTTCTTTAAATACGCAGTACAGCTTTTAGATATGAGAACTTGGGATGCTGTTTTCTTACATAGCTCAGGTTGAACATGCAAATTCATTGTGGTGTAATAGTTAGAACAACAAAAGACAAACCCAAAATGAAATATTTGAGCTGGAAACTGTCAGTAACTCAGGGTTTCAATTTACTCCATTGCATTTTTCAGGATTACATTACATATGTACTCGTTTAAACTTTTTGACATGCTTAAGCAATGCCTAGATAATGTATTTTCAGTTTAACAGCAAGGCCAAAAAAATTAAATAAGTTTTCATACTCATAATTTACATGTAATACTATTATAGATAAATGGATTCCCCCTCCATGTTTAAGTGAAGCTTTAAAAGGAGCAATCATCTAGCAACAACAATGATCCTTCAGTTAAATGTGGTCAAAATATTTGATGACAAAGATGCATTAAAAGTTACCGGTGATTTGGAACTCTGCTGTTAATTCAGAAAGCTGAAATGGAGACATTACCAGCACCCATTAGCGATCCTGCCTGCATATAGTATTTTCCCCTACAGTGTTTTCTGCTTTCAAGCTAAAGCAAAAGGGAGAAGCAGGTGAAAGGAGGAGTGTCAGCAATACACTCATTACACTGTTCATTTGAGTGACACTTGCACTCCGTTCCGCTCCATCTCATCTGATCCCTGACTGTTCGCTCTCTCCCTCTCGCAGCCTCCCAAAATTCACAGCTGAGCTGTCTCCCTCACATATGGCTTGCATATAATTATGCACATTCCATTTTACACTGCATTAAAATGATGAGATCCTGGCTCCCTGCCAACCTATTTAAATCAGCCCCTGCCCGAAGAAGCTGGGGAGAGGAGAAGGGCAGAGGGAGGGCGACTGGAGTGGGGGGCAAGGGGAACAGGCGGAGGCAACCGGGTGAGGAGCAGGTAGTCCTGCTCCCCATCCCTCCAGTCGCCCCATGTCCCCACCCAGGGAGGACTGTGTGTGGGGGGGTGTGGTGGTGTCCAGGGATGCCCGGGTACAATGCACGTGCATCTCAGCGGCTGCGACAGCGCTGGCATATTGTTCCCCCCTCGCGCAGCGTGAACTGCCTGTCACCATGTGTCACACTGCCGGCGCCCAGGCTTTTTCAACGTTGGCATTTATGAAAGATATTTACACCTTGTAGGCTCTACGGCTTGTTTGCCTTCAAATAGGCTTCTGCCTCTCCCCGGGGAGATGGGGAAGGGGGTCCGTGGGTTAACAGCAGTGGGGATTTTTAGGAAAACGTGAAGGGGTTGCACCTCATCGAAAGGCTCCAGTGGGCTTCAACTTGGACTGGTGCTTGTCAGCTACGGGGCAGGAACAAACTCTGCCCGTCAGAAAACACCATCTTTAAAAGCGCAAAGTTTGCCCAAAACTACGTTTTGAGTACTATGTACAATGGATGATTATTACAAGAAGCAGGAAGTGGGGAATGAGTTTATTCTGAACATTTCCTAGCAAAGGAAAGGTATTTCCTTTCACTGCCTTCAGTAGCTGCAGGGTAGAAAACATTCAGAATTTTCCCTTCAAACCACAAGGAAGGGACAGAGCATTCCTGAGCACCTGAAATCACTTTTGTATTGACAGAGGTTTAAACGCGTTCTTCTAATTATTAGTTTGAAACTGAAACCTCCCTCACACAATAAATCTGCATCCCACGCTGCGTGGAGTACAAAGCCCGAATTTGACTGTGTATTGTAAAAAAACCACCCCAATTCGCATTTGGAAAACAAACTTTGCCCTTTCCTCTCCTCCATGAAAGAATACGGGCAACTCACTGAAGCTCTTCCAGGTCAACTAGAAGACAACTGGGGGACGAATGCCTTAAAAATGCCTTGCACAAATAGAAACAGACCTGTCAGCTCAGTATTGCAGGTGCCAGCGGGATGCTCGGTGACAGCTAGCGAGACGTGGCATGGGGCACAGGTGTTATGTAGGGCTCTGAATGCTACTGGCGTCCCCAGACCCCTGAAATTGTATCTTGGCACTATTCTCGACATTGTGCGTGTGACGGCTGGCACATTGTAACCTGCCAGTGACCCTCTGCAGCATTATCTGGTGCACACACACACCTTGTAAAATGAAATGGATACCAGGGTGTTTGTTACCGCCTGTGTCAAAATATAGAGGCAAACCCCACCGACCTTGACCTGCTTACCGAAACTGCCAGTTATGCACAGGTTATTCACCCTCGCTGATGGCAACGCGCCTCCCCTCCGACTCACCAAACCTTATTTTATTTAACAGCGGATGTCACCAAAATGTCCTAGTCTCAAAACCAGTTTAGCTACATACTGCTGTAATTTCCTCAGGCAGCAAAAGTGTACCTAGTTTAGCTAGCATGTTTCCAGCATAAAAAATACCTATTCTCAGCGGTCAGGACTAATTCTCCAGTTGCTTTACATGAATTCACTACTACCATCTTTCAGCTTTATAAAAATTTTGCAGGAGGAAACACTCTTCATGTTCAGCACTGTTTTAAGCATATAAAAAAAGTGGCTCAGACTTTATCTTGCCGTGGTAGTACTGTGATATGCCTGTATCTACACAGACTCGCTCTCAATCGCTGCTGCACACCAGTAAGCGACCGTCTGAGCTCCACAGCACATCAACCTCGCTCGCAGCAGGCTGGCATCTACAGCTTCACCATCAGGCCTGGCTGCCGTGGGACGTACTTTGCCTGCTGTTGTTTAAAAGGAAGCAACTGAAAAAAAAGCCCAAGCCAAACCTGTGATCTCTCTGGTTTTTTTAAAATGCTTTTAAACTGTTAAATTGTATAGAAATGCTCTCATCATCAAAAAAAAAATGTACATCCAAAATGCTAAATGCGATTGATTGCATATACGCAATATACGATACAACTGCTCTCACAGCACATTTTGTTCCAGGACAAAAAAGGCTTCAGCTGCTGTTCCAAAACCTGGGACCATGGGGAGCGCTCCTGGTTTTATCAGTGCAAAACTGCTGCAACTTCACTGTGGCAGCACCTCTCGTGGGATTGAGTGAATCTCCTAATTCAATAGGCTCTACTGGCAGGAAGCCGCCTTCCCATCAGCTGCATGGCATCCGAGAGGGAAGCCTGCCCAACGCCAGCCTGCGGGGCACCGGGCTGGACGCTCGGCAAAACCGGCAGCACTTGCACCGATCCAGCCACTCCTGGCAGAAGACAGCGCGTTACCCAGGGAAGAGTGTTGGCAAGGAAGACCTAGTGAGGAAACTGAAGATGACTTGGCGGGGCTGGCTCAGCTGTAAGGTCAGCCTGATGATGGGTTGTGCGGGAAATCGTGGCCTTTAATTGCAGGTTGGATATCAGGAAACCCTTCTTAATGACAGGTACAGCAAAGTGCTGGAGCAGATTCCCTAAGGAGGCTGTCAAAGCCCCGTCTTGTGCGGGAAATCGTGGCCTTTAATTGCAGGTTGGATATCAGGAAACCCTTCTTAATGACAGGTACAGCAAAGTGCTGGAGCAGATTCCCTAAGGAGGCTGTCAAAGCCCCGTCACCGGAGTTTTGTAAGAGCACATTAGGCAAATATCTGTCAGGAATGACATGCACAGAGTAGCTTCTGATGTGGGGAAGCTGGACAGATGAGAACATCTCTTTTCCCAAGTCTCTTTCCGCTCTGCTTTCTACCACTGAGCTTTGAAGGAAAATGTCAGGAAGGTCAGGGAAAAAACCTAAAAAAACCCCCAAAACGAACCAGAAAACAGGATCTAAAAGGACCTCTCTGAAAACAGCACGGCATTTGATGTTCAGAGATATGTGTACTCATTAATAAGTGCATGATGACAACTATCTTTGGCTACACAAACTGTGCTATCTGTTCGTAAGGCAGACAGCCTATATTTGTGAAAGGAGCCCATAGTTTGGAAACAGAGTCTATATTAAGTCAAGAATCCCTTTTTTATCAAGATGGAGGAAGAACAATCTACATCAGGATTTCTTAGCTTCAGCGTAAGTCTTTTTATGCAGCCTTAGGCTCGGGACGGGAAATCTCTGCTTACAATTTAGCATTAAGGACAGGATCTTATGACAGTATAAGTCACAAGGCAGGTTGAACAGAATAATTTATTAAGATGGAACTTGTTAATGCAAAGCTTCCGCTAAAATGGGACAGGGCACTTGCAATGAAATCCCACTGCTCGGTCCGCAGAAGTTTAATGCCACATAACTCCTATTTTCTAAAAGCAATGACCACTTGAGTAATGCAGAGTCACAGAATATTAGCCTGCTTACTCAGGATGAAATTGCCACCTAATTTCCAGAAAAGTCCTTTAAAACAGATGAAACATGGGTTACCCTGAGACGCATTAAACGCAGGCATTAGCTGAACGTCTCTGGTAGGACAAAAAAAAAAACCTGCACGAAGTTGGAACAGCGTTGCCATAGAAGCGCAGATAACTGCGCTGAGGCTCCCGTCCTGTGGTGATGAACAGAGGAAGTTCACATCACCCTTAATACTCTTGTCTCCGGAGGCTGGCCACAGATGGGAACTGAAAGCCGTGTTTCCGTTTTCACCACAAAGGTTATCTCTCCCTTCACTGAACCTCGGAGGAAATGCTTGGGGAGACCCTAATCCTTGGAATTCTAGTTCCTGTGCATTTCTGTTGTCCCAGATAATCAATTATCATGCTCTCTACATTCACTGTACCAGCAACAGTAAAAATTGTACTAAACTCCCATCTGTTGAGTATATTCTTCCCAGGAACACGAACACACTCGCTGTGGGCTGGGGCAGCCCGATGTCAGGGTGCTGGATTGTGGCTTTGTGCTGGGAGCAGAGCAGGACCGGGGACGACAGTCCGGAGAGGAAGTCTGGTTCAGCTGCCG
>NW_010423060.1:22868-26135 GCF_000710305.1 Buceros rhinoceros silvestris
TCTGGTTCGGCAGCCGTGCAGTTAGAGGAGCGAGTGAGCCCTCAGCCCGGGGAAAGGCTTCCCTCAGGAAAAGCTCCCACTAATGTTTGATGAGTTTGCTCTTCACAAGGATTTCAGGATTTTCCTGATTCCTAGTGTGATGGTATAAGTGGTATTTATCAGCTTGTTGGCTCTCCCAGCTGCATTGAATTCACTAATCTCCACAGTTGTAATATTTTGCCACTCCGGAGCGAGTGAGCCCTCAGCCCGGGGAAAGGCTTCCCTCAGGAAAAGCTCCCACTAATGTTTGATGAGTTTGCTCTTCACAAGGATTTCAGGATTTTCCTGATTCCTAGTGTGATGGTATAAGTGGTATTTATCAGCTTGTTGGCTCTCCCAGCTGCATTGAATTCACTAATCTCCACAGTTGTAATATTTTGCCACTCCAAGCCTCTAAAATCTTCTCAAGCTTTTCAAAGAAGTCCCAGGTATTTTGAAACATGTCAAAACAATGTTTCATAAAATCTCCCCAAACTCAGATCAGTGAAAATAAAGAACCTAAACCCACTGGTTCTTTATAGCATTGTTATCATTTACATCCCACTAAAATCGAGGTTATCCCTTTTGCCTGACCTCCTGTGACCACCCCAGGTGAGGGGTCATCACCCTAGCCAATGTATCCCAGCCTGGGGTGCCTCTGCCAGCAGTAGCTCTCTGCACACTTGGTGGTGGTCTATGCAAAGCTTGCAGGTCATGTGCTACTAACTCCCCTTGTTTCCAGCTGCTAAAATGCATTTAAAGACAGCTAAAAATACATGAAATACTTTCCTAATGTTATTTTTCCATGTAAGCAACTGCTGTAGTCACCACAGGAATGTTATTTGATCGCCAAGGGGAGGGGAAGTGGTCCATGAGACAATCTCTCTACTGGAGGTGATCTACAAAGTTAAACAGAAATTGGGAATATGCCCTCTTAAAACTTCTTTATTAAGTAAGCAGAGGAGAACCAGAAGAGCTTTTGCTGACTTCTTTCACTGCCTCCTCTCATCTCCCTACACACGCTGCCCCGACATGCACATGGACACACATAACCAACACACACGTGCACATCTCCACCCATTACTTAAGTCAGAAAGCAAGATTTTGTCTATGCTGGAAGCAAACAGTGGATAGAAACCAGCAGAACTGTATCAGCGTGACGAGCAAAACCTTGGGGCTGTGCACGCGGCTCTTCTCAGATCTTGAGCAGAGGGCATACTGCTGGAGACGGGTTTGTGCCAGTTTGTTGCCTGGGATCTATCCACAGCCTTGCCTGAAATCTCTCCCTGGCACTCAGCTGCTCCTGGCTCCTCCATACTAACGGACAGGCTCCACGGCTGTGGAGTCCCTTCCACACAGCGTGAAGTCACAGGGTCACTGAGAAGAAGCAAAGATGTCCCTGCAAAGATGCAGTCCCTCAGTGGACCCTGAGGTTCAGTTCCCTACCGGCATCCTCGGCAAGACAAGGGTCCCTGTCACTGGTGTATCACTTGGTGGGAGCTGCTTATGCTTTACTGTGATACGTCTGTTATAGAGAGAGATGATTCTAGACCTAAACTTGTAATGGTTCAAATTGTAGTTGCTATTTTAATGGCAGACTGGATGAGCAAAGCACTTCGAGCCCACATGTTTAGGAGAAGGTTTGGTGTGGACATGTCTTCAGGATCCAGCGATCTGGTTACTGAGATTAAAAATGGAGAAAATGCATCGTTCAGAATATCCTGTGATCTTCTCCATTGTGCTGGCAGAAGAAATAATCCCTGACTTCAAAAATAAATAGTCACCAGGTCGAACACGCTATTCTAACCAAACCCAACCCACTGCCCCTCACTGTCCCTTTCTGCAAAAAATCCTGGGAAAGAGGCAGTTTTGCTGAGAGAAGCTGCCCCAGAAAAAAAGCGTTACGACAAAGAAGAAGAAGGTGCCAATCTGTGGAATGACAGGGCAATGTTTCTGAAATTATCCTCGTCAAAGCAACTGAGGAATGTCACGTTCATTTTCTTGCATAACTGAAGCACACTAAAAAATCCAAACAAATGTGCCTGAAAATCTGATAAACAGTTATTTATGGATCCTCTCTTTATTTGAATAATGCTTGTATTCCATGGGCTGTGGCCCTGAACGGTCCAGCTTTATGTATTAAATTTTTCTCTCAGAATTTCATGGTATAGAATTATCCACAGTTTTTATTTAAATTGTGAGCTGCAAACTCTATTATAAAGTAAGTAATATTATAAGTGAATCAAAAGGAAATACTAATAACAGTCCTACCCTAGGGCCTGCTAAAGTCATAACTTTCATCCTACTGTGTTTAAAACTCATTCAAAACTTACACCAAAAAAAAAAAAAGGGGGTGGGAGTCAGCTTTCTGGATTCCATACACCTTTTTCTCCCCCTCCCCCAGTTTTGTTTCAGAAAGAAGAACTCTGATTTCCTGCTGGACTTCTCATCCTTCCAAGCAAAGTCAGGATTTTCTTTTTTATACAGCTTACAAGACTGTACATTTATAGCCCTTTCTACCACAGCCATAAAATACTAGGAAAAACTGATGATTCCCTTCGGTTTCACAATACATCCAGAAGGAGTAATTGAAGCAACTGCCCAGGACCACTCTTCTAAGTTTTACAGGAAGAACAGTAGAAGGATTGAGATGTTAAATGGCTTGGGGCCATGAGCAAGCAAAGGTAGCCCAGCCTCGACCCAGTTGCTCAAGCAGAGAAACACCTTGTACTCTCAGATGAAAACTCCCCATTAAACCCCGTTTCCCCACTGCATTCTGGACTCAGGCACCTTTTCCCTTCCTCTGCCGGCTAATAACGAGGCCATTTCTGCAGCTTTACTGGCTTCCGCGGGACCACGCTACCCTTTCACTGCAAGTTCATGGCATGGTGATACCAGGAGAAGTGTTCCGGTGGCTGCCTCAAAAGCTAATTTTTCAAACTGCATAAACCTTTACCCATACCATTCATTTTTAAAAACCAGTTCCAAATTGTCAAAAAGTAAGTAGGATAGCAAACACATGATGCTGAAATAATTTGAAACGAACTCTGTTCATTGCCCCTTTGAACGTTTCTTTGACAAGTCACAGCTGCAAGGGACAGTGATGACAGTGAGCCTATCCTACGAATCCTCCTTCTGATTCCCATCAGGCCCGATCCATGGACACGAACGGACTGTGCTTGACAGGTATTGTGACATATTCAAGACACAGCCTAAAATATGGCTAGGAAAGAAATGAAAATACACTAC
>NW_010423060.1:26298-33678 GCF_000710305.1 Buceros rhinoceros silvestris
CACCGCATTCCATTTTTGTAAGGGGTAGCTCACACCAGCGTAGCCAATAAGCTTTCTCCCTCTCTTTGCATTTCTTGCTTATTAGAATTGACGAGATAAGAGCGTTTTCCAACGTATTTATTCTGTGTGGTTCGCTGTCAGGTAGCTCAAGTATCCCTTATCTTTTCTCGCTGCTGCCATTTCTACACGGGTTCCCCAGCACAGATGAGAGACGCCCGTGCAGGGCAAGCCCACGTTTCCAGTCAGCCTGCCAGAGAAGCAGGCAGGCAGAAAAACAAAACACAACACCAAGGGGAAAAAAAAAAAGGGAAAAAAAATCCTCCAATGTTGGTTACGGTTAGCTAAGGCTCACAGACCAAACAAATCACTGTCCCTAATGAATTTGTTTCAATGCATCTGCTTATTTCAAGCTCCGGTGTTGTAAATACCAGAGCAACAATGCGGTTTTTCTCTGATTGCAGAGTCACATATATGATTAATCATCTCGACTCACAGCATATTTTTTTAAAGCAATTGCAGGCTGGTTTAATGAACTCCTCTCCCACTGGCTTTTATAGACTAGTCATGATCAACACACCATTAAGATAAACCTCGCACCCAATCCCTCCCCTCTCTGACAGCTTGCCTTATTTGCCTCACGACAGTCAATATCCAATTAAGAGGCAACAGATTTGATCAATACAGAAGGTAACAATAAGACTTAAACAGCTGGTAAATTCTACACGTATTCTTTTTTTCTAATTCCCATCTTTGTGGTATATAAACAGTTCTGCACGTTGAATAAATGTGGAGAAGTGAACGCAAGGGCCAGGTCTGGCTGATAGAGCTTTCCCTCAGATGGGCTGTGCCTGCAGGCTACTCCACAGCCAGGAATGCTCGTCCTGCAAGACAGGCAGGATCCTGTTCTCTGTATTTTTCATGGCCTTGCAACGGGTGAAAATGGAAATCTCTCCCTGCTTTGTTCACGAGCAACATGCCACCTGGGCCATGCACACATGAAAATGGAAGGGCTGTAATACTATTAAGGCAATAATTTATGAGCTGGGTGAAGAGATGAGTGGTCTGCAGAAGGAGGCCAAAAAGATTAGAAATGGAGTGTATGCAAGAGAATGGACAAGGAGAGGGTGAAAAGAAAGGAGGGGAAGCTTTCATACAAATGACATCTTCTACAACCTTAATCCCATCTCCCAGTCGTTCTGTCAGTGATGAATGGCTGCAATAAAACGTGGGATAGTGGCAGTTATAAGCAGGACAAAAGCAAAATCTGGCTGCTGGTGAGGAGCATTCATTATAATTCCCGACAGCCCAGCCAGAGGTCAGGGACTGAGGTCACAATATTGCCACTGCCTTTGGGTCTAACACCAGCTACAGCTCCTCTCCCTCTTCTCCTACCACCTTTTTTGAGGCTTTTACTCAATCTCTTACTTTCAAAGACATTTCACAGAGCAATAGACTGACAGAGTCCAAACGAGGTAGCCCTCCTTTTCCAGGATTTCCACTCTTCTTTAAAGAAGAAGTCGTCATGACCACGGGGGATGCCACGCTCTCACTGACAAACAGGACGTAACTCAAACACCTCTGAGCTCGCTCCCAACGCTGACAAAAAGTTATTTCTAAATCACAGTGGTGTGCCTGTGTTTTCCACCGCACACTGCAACCCCCTGTCACCCGGAGGGATCCCAGTAACATATATCATGTCTAAAGCCAGGAAACTGTCTGTTCGAGCTCATACCAAAGTTCAGAGCACACAGATCTTTTCCGGCAATAGGAGACAACCAGCTATAATTTATCTTCCCAACTTGCCTTGGGATTCGAGAAGTCCCATTCTGAGTTTTCTGCTTTCTGACACAACAAGATGAAATGTGCTGAAAAACGCCTCTGTCTTCCCAGTTCCCTCCACTACCATCTTCTACAGGGAGCAGTTGCAGGTAGAACCTTGGCCAGATTTCTGAGCCCAAAGCAATCCACCTCTAACTATTCCCAACAGTTTACTTCAGGCCCTAGGGTTTATCAGACTACACCTTTGTTTTCAACTTTGTGCACTGTTATTATATAAAAAAAAACAATTATACTATTCTAACTCTTAAAGACAGGCTTAAAAATGGGGGTGCTTCCACCAGAAAAAGGAGCAGGCAGAAACACATTCACCATCTTTCTGTGTTCTGCGTTGACTCAAATGGCTTGTTTGCCGCCTCCATCCCTAACCCAACCTGCCCGACCCCTTACCACAAGGCAGAGGCGTGCGTGTTTTGCTGTTTTCCCACCTCTCCTGTAACCCTGATTTGCTCTTTCCTACTTCTCACTCGCAGCTCCTGCACTCGGAAAGCATCCCTTGAGGCTGCACGCTTCTAGCTTGTGCTGCTGTCTCCTCGTGCATATGCATGAGTATGTCCACGTCATCCCTACCATTTCAGGGTGGCGCTATCAACTTTTTAAAGCTTTCACAGGTTTATTCCAGCCTCTTATGTGCTGGTCTCCTATATAAATCCTACTTGCCCAACGCCTCCAATAAATACTTAGCCAATAACTTTGTTTACATTCTGGCCTTCTTTACTGTTTCCTCTCTGTTCAGTGGCTATTTGGTGTCACCTCAAACGTATATCCGTTGTATTGCCACGTCCGCTGAAGTCCAGTCGGTGGCCTGTGCAATAGGTTTGATGCCATAGGTCTGCCCCATTTTCCTCAAAGATGGAGTGTTAAGGGTCGAGGGGCCGAGGCAGATAATTCTTCCACAGAGAAGGAGAGAGATGGAGCTAAGACATTCCTCTGCAAAGCACAGGCACCACAGCTACAGAGCTGGGAACTGCCAAAATCGCACCCCCTGCACAGTGACTCCCCCGGCTCCTCCATTCAAGGGCTGAGCTTGAAGCAGCCAGGTGGGCTCTGCAACATTCTCCACTCGCAGGCTGTAAAGAGAGCGCTTGCCTCTTCTGTCACCAGTGCAGAGACTTAACTACCCCATTTTAGGGCAGACTTGCGATGTTGTCTCTGTCTAAGTAGAGCCTGGAGGAATCTGTAGAAATGTGGCCTTTGGCCTTTCAGCCACTGTACACAGCTCCACAAATTCCCCGTTGTTTGACTAAGATGAGAATGTCTTTTTCTTGGTCACAGCACATGTTACAGTAGGAAGCAGCAAGGCTTGGGGGAAGCTGATGCTCTTATTACTACCACTACACAGAAGCACAAAAGCATCAAGCAAAAAACCAGCTCTAAATGAACACTTTTAAGTACATTCTTACTCTACTGAATATTACCACTATCTGAAAAACTAAACATAATTTTCTGCTCTATATCTGATTCCACCAAAATCCAAGACCCAATTCTTTTGCCGGTGTCCAGTTCATTTTGCACTGGGTATGAGCTTTATGAAGTGCAGTAACAGTCCTGACCTCTGTATTTATTAGTGCACTTTTTCAATCTGTGCCTAAAGCTTCTTTGAAGTGAAGAAGCTAAGCTTAGGCAAATGCCAGAGCAAGTGAGATACCCACTGGGATAGGGATAGATGTTCAGCCTAACGTAAGAGCAAGGCCAATAGACAGGCAAATCCATCCGTGTTTCCCAGCACTACTAGCAGGAGGAGCACTGTGGTGGTGGCTGTCATCATCTTTTCTTTAGCAACAGGCTGGTCAGAGAGAAAAAAAGCTAAAGAATCATCTTTTCATATTCAGAGTGTGAGCGCCAGGAAAGGAATTACAATTTAAATTATTTACATCCAACCACGTAATTAACGTTTGTGTCAGTTTATTACAGTCTTCTTCACCATCGATGCTGTGAAACTTAACTTAGTGGCTTTATTTTTGTGGGGAATGGGTTGGAACCATCATCTGTCTCATGTGCATTGTTTATATATTAATCGTTAAATCGTTACTAATATTATTAATATCATCATCCTAATTACACGTGTTCTGTCCTTTTACAGTAGCATTCCTTCCAGAATTAGACTACTTCACACAGCTCCATTGTTCCTCTCCCTCGGTTTAGGAGCCTGAAGGGGAATCACTGGCATCAAAGAACGGGGAAGTGAGTATTGAGCACGAGGTGCTGCAACATCAGCTGCTGGGCAGGAGGAGGAAACCTGGGAGTGCTCCTTAACAACCAGCACACTTCACGGCGTACACTGGCAGAACACTTCACACGGCGGGAGGCGAGGTTTGAAAAACTGGACCCCTTTAATCCTTTAAAAGCAGCCAGAGTCTCTTTCTGAAAGTCTAGGTCATGTGCCTGGCACCGCGTCATATGGCGTCTCTCTTCCGCCATTTGTTTATTTGCTTCTGGCAGTTTTGGCAGTGAGGTAGCGGAGTGAAATGCACACCACTCCATACATATGGTGGGAAGAATCTAGTGCATCAGTTGAATGCATACTGTACTGTATACACATTCTGTTTTATCTCCGAGCACAGCTGTGCTGTAAAAGCTTACAAAATGTGAAACCTTCTGTGCAGCAAAAACATCGACAGGAGAAGCTGGCCTATAACTTATTAGGTTGTGACACAAGCCAAAAAAAGCCGGAGTTAAAGCTGACAACTCCTGGCATGGTGATGAAAAGCGCAGTGGCTCAAGTGAAAGAGGGAGTGTCAGCCCTAACTTCATGTTTTGAGCTTTTGCTGCCGTGGGTCACAACTAGCATCACTGGCTTGTTCGGGGACAATGATTCCCAACCTTGGCATGTGGCTTCCAGCTAGTGACCAGCCATCCAACAAGCCAGTCACCCTCCTGGTGCCCCACTGCACTCGCAGGCGCCCGGCGCTAGGAAGGGCTTCAAGGAGGGGGTGGGCAAGAGCCAAAAATGTAGTCACGGGGCTCCTCCTCGCTCAGCACAGTAGCCTTCAAGCTGTGATCAGTCCTGTGTCTCCTACTCCCCAGCTCTCTGGGCCAAAGGTACTGGAAACATACTGTAGGAAGCTCTCCTGCGCTGGTTGCACCAGATGTCTGGTAGATTTTTTTTCCACCACAACCTTGAAACAGAGACTCTTTAGTTCAATCTGAATAAGAATGACCACACTGGGTTCAATCTAAGGTCACTCAGCCCAGACATTTATCCAGCAGCAGCCAGGATCACCCACCCCACTGGGCACAATCTGAGGAGCAATGGGACACCAGTCCTTCCTGCCACAAGGGCCGTGAGAGTGGGTGTCTGAGAAGCTTGCTAAGTGAGTTTGGTCTGTACGTCCGATGTTGCTGGATTTTTTTACACATATCTCACTGTGCAGCACCGAGCTAGGTGAGATCGTAGTACATCTCCTTTGTGACCGACTGATGGACTCCATATGTGCGTCCATGTGTAGGTAGAGGAAATATGGTGAATGAGCAAGAGGGAAGGAAACACAAGGTGGGGTGAAATATTTAGCATGCAGAGTAAATGCCTCGATAAGAAAGCCATGGCTGGAGACATCACATTTCCTTCCTGATCCCACAGGAGTGAATTCCTCACACAGCTGAGCACTGGAGCTGTCGGAGCTGACCTGTGTGCTTCCCCTGCATGCTGTGAGGGCTCCCTGGCCAGAGGAAGCCTTGGCTAATGTCTGGGAAAAAATCCCTCCTGTCTAGTCCCTGCCTGAGACAATACTGGGTGCCTCTGGCTCCACTCATCATGGGAGAGCACCCTAGCATCCCACAGGCACTCAGTGAAAGGAATTGCACTTTTTTCTCCTCCTCACCCTTATTTCTCTGAGGTAAGAGCCCACCTGAGGGGAAGGGGGAGCTTAACCGTCCTGCCAAGAGGAGCTGAGGGAGAAAGGCATCCCACAAGCAAGCTTTCTTCTAGACCCCACCTCATCCCTCAGCTGAGAGGGGGCTTCCCTTTTCCAACACTGTCACGACAGCACCTCCCAACCCAGCTGCTCCTCAGGGCTGCCCAAAAGGCATCGGAGGAGTCTCACAGCAGGACACTGGCCCTCAGCCCGCTTCCATCAGTGGCAAAGAGGAAGGAAGGGGGATACGGCTGTCACACTTTTGGGGACAGACAAGAAACAGCAATTTAAGGCTCAGGCATTTTGTCACCTCTCCTATCAAAGATACAAAAATAAAAGAGAAGCGAGGAAAGGGGAAATGAACAAGTTCTTGCCTTGAGCACTGATTGCTGCTGATGTTAGTTCATTTTCCACAATGGACTTTAATTGCATCCCCACAGCGGATAAACCTTCTTTTCAAATGTTATTTTAAATATATGACAGGCTCCTCCTTAAAACCAGGCCAT
The DNA here is from genome assembly GCF_000710305.1 of Buceros rhinoceros silvestris. Lineage (NCBI taxonomy): Eukaryota > Metazoa > Chordata > Aves > Bucerotiformes > Bucerotidae > Buceros > Buceros rhinoceros. The sequence goes on from NW_010423060.1 coordinate 32,495, forward strand.
GGTCTGCACTAAAGGAAATAGTATCGGTGAAGGGTTTGGAACAGCTCTTAGATAAGATATTAAATAACAGGAACTTATCCACTTAAAAAAAGATGAGAATGAATATGATAGTAGATGATGTGTAGGCTGCTGTATTTTCACGCTACCAAAAAAAAAACAACCTATATTTTTGTTACCAAAAAAAAAAGTGGCTACGAACTATCCATGAACTATCCATTGTTTCTCACAATGCAAGAAGCTAGAGGTTCAACAAACCTGCAAAACCAAATGAAAGGCAGTAACTCCTTGTGGAACAAGTCACCAGGCTGGGTGGTGTGGAGGCCAAACCCAAGCGTGAATCCTGGGGGAGGGCAGTGCATTCTGGAAGGACACAGTGCATCAGCCGTTAACAACAACGGGACAAGCGCTCCCACACTAGAGGAGTTTGAACTGGTGCGGAGATGGCCTCGAAGTCAAGAGCCACGAGTCTGGCCTGTGGGGTGCAGGGTGGCTTCTGCTGGTGTTTCGTGCCCCTCTGCAATCAGCAGTTGACTTTGGAGACGGGAACTCTGTTTCCAAACCTCAAAGGTAACCCATGGAAATCAGCTGGGGAGATCATTTCTACCTTCAGAAAAAGGTAAATAAATTGTTTCTGAAACTGGTGAGAGACTTCAGAGGCGGGTTCAATTCACCACGCACCGCAAGCACACCTGGTTACACTACACACTGGCTGAGAGATGGAAGGGCAAAGCACGTATGTGGATCTCCTGATGGTCCTCGACACGGACTAGATTCTCTTCTAACACATGCTCTAGGAAAGGTTTGTCATTGAAGAGCTCTTGAAAGCCAGGAGGTCCCAGCTCCTCTGGCCTTCCCAGTGTCTGTTTATGCCACAAAAAATGTTTAGGTGCCTACTCCTCTTGTGAGAAAGCGCAGTGCTCTTGAAACTCAAACACTTCGAATATCCTGACTTGGGCCAAAATGATACAACTGGACTGGAAACACATGAAATCCACATGGAAACATGCAAACATAATGAGGAGCACAACACAGATAAATCTCATGGGATTCCTAATTTTTCTTCTATTTTTCCTGCATTTCTGAGTTCAGTTACATGATTATCCAGAAAACCAGTTTAGATTCTACTCCTAGACACACATGAAGTAACCGGAAACGTCATCACTCTCATGATGCCCTTCAGCAGG
>NW_010423060.1:33874-34151 GCF_000710305.1 Buceros rhinoceros silvestris
TCTAGGAACGCAGCGCTGCTCAGGGGAATTCAGGCATGGCTGTGACAAGCAGTGCATTGTTTTCTCTCTCTCTCTCCTTATCTTAACCCATGTGGCTTCACTCTTACCTTTTTTTTCCTCCCTTCCCCGCTCCAGGTAGAAAGAGGTTGGGCAAGAGTCTGCTTTGTCGCCAGCTGGGTTCAAATCACGACAGTTCTTTTTGGCAACCAACATGGGCCTTGAGGGTTGAGATAACGACACATCTGACTCAAGCATATTAAAACAATTTTGCTCTTTC
>NW_010423060.1:34279-34824 GCF_000710305.1 Buceros rhinoceros silvestris
CCCTATTAGCAGTCCGTGGTCACCATGCTGGTCCGTTTGCTTGCACAGTGGTGTTACGTAAATCCTTACACACACTGTGGTGATGTTTACCATCTCTGGGAGACGGATCGGGACTATTGTGTTGTTTTATTTGATATTGTCAACTTACGATACAATTATACAACTGGTTAGGAGGTTAAGCTGGTATTTCTACGTGGTTAATTTCTTAGTAATCTCACCCAAGCTATGGGCAAGAAAGGGGAGAAAAGAGTTTAAATCCTGATGAAGGCCAGTTTAGCCACAAACAAAGTAAAGTTAAGGGATCTGCATGGGAGATACAATTTTTAGGGATAAAATAGCAAGACAGTCATTGCCAGTTCCTGATGGATGTCATGATAGCACCTATGTCTCCACTAACTAATAAAAAAAAGACTTTTTTAGGTTTTGTGGGTTTCTGTAAGATGCATATCCCAGACTACAATCTGATTGTAAGCCCTCTCTACCAAGTGTCCTGGAAGAAAAACAAATTAAGAAAGAGATAGTTCATGCAGTAGCTCTTGGGCCAG
>NW_010423061.1:0-339 GCF_000710305.1 Buceros rhinoceros silvestris
AGGCGCAGGTTGAGGCTGGGCACCACTTGGCGCAGTCGTGCTGCCCCCCTGCCCGCTGCTGCCCTCACCTGGCGGTGCAGGTACCGGTACTCGTAGTCCCGCAGCGGCACCCCGTCCAGCAGCACCTCCCCGGACCCGGGCTCGTAGAGGCGCTCCAGCAGGCCCGCACAGGTGCTCTTCACACTGCCATTGAACCCCGCACAGGTGCTCTTCCCACTGCCATTGAGTCCCGCCAACGCGGTCACCTCGCCAGGGTGCAGCTCGAATGAGACATCCTGGGTGGGGGCATGTGACAGCAGTGGTGGGTGCTCAGGGACAGCCCCGTCCCCTCCTTGGGGA
>NW_010423061.1:606-893 GCF_000710305.1 Buceros rhinoceros silvestris
TGTCCCCGGTCGGTTCCTGGTCCAGGTACTCCAAAATCTTGCGACAGGTTGCCGCTTTGCTCAGCAGGTTGCCGTGGCCAAACACCAGCGCCTGTGTGGGGCAGAGGTGTTGGCACCGGGGATGGGGACAGATGGACACTGTGAAGGGGGGACACGCATCACATGGTCTCACCTGAACGTGGCGGCCAACTTCAGCCTGGTAGAGGAGGAAGGTGACAAGGCTGCCGGTGGTGATAGTCCCGTTGCGAAGATGCTGGTGCCCGTGGCAGAGCACCAGCACCCGCACA
>NW_010423061.1:1135-1635 GCF_000710305.1 Buceros rhinoceros silvestris
CCTCACCCGCTGGACAAGGAGGAAGAGTGCCCGCTCTATGGCCATGCGATCCTTCAGCCCCAGCACCTCAGCCACTGCCCGGCCGTGGCGGCGCTCCTCCTCCTCCTCCCCGGCAAAGGTCCGCACCGTCTCGATGGAGGACATGGCCTCCTGCCCCACCGCCGCCGTCCTGGCCGTGGCATCCAGCGTGGCTCGCTGCAGTACCTGGCGGAGGGCGGACAGGTTCAGCGAGGTGGCAACGGGACATCCCTACTGGCCCCAAATCTCTGTCCCCACCGCCCCCCAGGGTCCCCACCCCACTGATCCCATCCCTGCTGATCCCATCCTGTCTTCACTGTCCCCCTCCAGTTCCCATGGCCACCATCTCGTCCCCACTGCCCTGCCCATCCTCCCAGTCCCATTCCAGTACACCATCCGCATCCCGGCAACATCCTGTCCCCATCCCTCTATCATCATCCCATCCCATCCCCACCATCCCATGCTTCTGGTCACCATCCCAT
>NW_010423062.1:0-395 GCF_000710305.1 Buceros rhinoceros silvestris
GTGGTACACAGATTTGAACATTTGGATGTTTTCAGAGTGGAGGTCTGTGGAACAGCCCCTGCGTGAGCTTCTCCAGGAAGTGCCCAGCACTTCTCCAGGAGGTGAAGGAGCATTTTGCGCTTACCCATAACACAGTCTTGCCATGTTGTGTGAGGGTCGCTGATGTCCCTGAAGGTCGGGAGGAAAAGACCGGCACTCAGGGCTCAGAGGGGTCGGTACCTGTGCAGGGATTCTTCCACAGCTCCCCCTCAAAGGAAACGGTGCTTCACCTCCCCAGCTCCCACAGAAAGGTGGACATGGCACTGAAGCCACCCCGGGGTTGCCCACGATGATCCTTCCCAATCCCTTCTGCACTTCACGTCACGGGTGAGCCCTGCAAATATGCCGAGATCCAG
>NW_010423063.1:0-1013 GCF_000710305.1 Buceros rhinoceros silvestris
CGGCGGGGATGAGGGAGCACTCGGCGTCACCTCCCTGGAGGATGATGGTGTCAGGACGGGGGGGTTGTTAGGGCACGTAAAGGGGTTTAACCCAAGATTTGGGATTTTAATGGAGTGCAAAAAAAAGCTTAACACAAGATCTGGGGTTTAACCCAAGTTTTGGGGGGGTTAATGGAGTGAAAAAAGAGAAGGCAATAATTTTCCACTGATAGGAAGGAGGGGGTGGGGGCAGGAGCTGTGTCCCACAAGCGCTAGGAACCCCCTGAGCCGGCAAGAGCTGAGCCAGAGCCCAAATTAAATCAGCGGCGGGGTTGTCTTGCACATCAGTTCTCAGCCCAGGGGTGGGTTTCGGGGCTCCCAGACCCTCAAGGAGTTGCGCTGCAACTGGAGGTGGCCGTAGGAGACCACAGGGGATGCCAAGGGACTGTCCCCACTGCCTTGGGGTTGGAGTCCCTGTGGTGGAAGGAGTTTTGTTGTGAGTAGCTGGACATTGTAAAGTCAGGAGATTGATGGGAAGCAGGACTAAGTTGCCAGGAAAAAAAAAAAGCCTTAAAGAACATCGTATTGGATTTGAATTCAACGTGCTGGTGAGATTTTAGGTCGCAGTGCTCGCTGTGTCAGGAAAAATAGCCGTCACCTTTAATCCATAAAGAAGTCGTGTGTGGTTTCTCCTGGCTCCTTTTCACCTCGGAGGGGCTGAGACCGCAAGGTCATAGTGGGGCCAGCCCCTGCTCCAGCACATGGAGTGATCTCAAGGATGGTACTTGATATCCCATAATCTCTGCTGGCCAGTGGATGCGCTGTCTGGGCGTATTCCAGTGGTGGGACTCAGTAGAGGCTCCTCTTGGTCCTTCAGGCTGGTACCGAGCGATGTCAGGAGCATCGCTGGCTGAGCTGCTGCCTGCTGCTGCTGCCTGCTGAAAGCACAGCCATGGAATCGTAGACCGCTTTGGGTCGGAAGGGACTGTAGAGATCATCTAGTACCAGCCCCCTGCAGGGAGCAGGGACATCTG
>NW_010423064.1:0-2251 GCF_000710305.1 Buceros rhinoceros silvestris
AGTCCCTTTTCCTACTGTGCTGGCTGGCTTGCATCCTTCTTTTTAGTTGCCGTTATTCCCTCCTTCCAATCTCCCAGAGTGCCAGCTCTCTGCCTGCTTGGGATTTGGCTGTGCTGTAGACCTTTGCTTGCCCTCCAGGACTCCCGTTCTTGGCAGGAAACCTCCAGGACTCCCATTCTTGGCAGGCCCCGGCCGCCCCATGCCCGGGTCTCTGATGTCTGGAGGTAGAGCAGCGACTCTTTCACGGGCACCCCCTTGCCGTGGGGAAGGAGCTTGAGTGCCCACGTGAGGTTGAGAGCTGTGCTGGTGGTGGCATGTGCCTCCAGTGGGGTCTCCCAGGCCAGACAGCTCTCAACTGAAGGATCAGACAAAGTGTGTCCACGGGCAGGATGGGCTCACTAGCCTTCGGGCAGCCATCCTAGGAGAAGGACAACTCTGACTCCAAACCTGGGCAGATGGAGCTCGTTTAGCCTTGTAAGGCATCCATCATCTCAGAGAAGGATACTCTAACCAAACCTACGACCCGAGGACTTTGCTGTCACCGTCCAAGCTCGCTAGGCCCTGGCAGATGAACCTCAGGTGTAAAGGGTGGAGCCAGTTCCGCGCACGCTGGTGCCTCACCTAAAAAATCCACCGCGCAGGCCCGAAGGGTGCACTCATCGCTTGCAGTGAGCGTGGGAAAAGCCCTTCCCAGATCTTCTTTCCCGAAGCCAAGCCAGGATGATGATGAGACCTTTGCTAATGGGTGTGGTAATCAGGGTGGAAAGGAAAAGTAAAGTCAGCCTTCTTAAGAGCCTAAAACACATGAATACATTAATGTGTAACTTGAAAGGTACCTACAGTCACGTCTTGTGTCACTTATAGGGCTGCTATTATATCTTCTGTGATTTCTCAGGATATTACATATCAATTTGTATTAAGCATAGGATGTGTTATATAAGTGATGAGAGAGCTTATCTCATGCAACATCACAAGTAATGCACATCATGACTCTGTGTCCGTGTGACATCACCTCTTACTTTAGGAATGCACAAACACAGAGGGTTTGTAAGAGATTTATAGAGGTACTTTTTCTCAAGCATATAATGATATGCAAATATCTCAGGATCAAAGGTAAGTCAAAGAAAAATGGCTCTGAGTAGAGTAAGTCAGCTCAGCTAGTGGCCTAACTACATGACAGACCCACAGGCAACGTCAGAGCTGTCAAGCTTCACTGCCTGTGGAGCCCACCAAGGGACCAGATGCTGCTGCTGGATGAATATTTTCAGCAGCTTGGCATCTGGGGTCCGTGATGGCCTGTGTGTCACGTAGAAGTGGGAGTTTTCACCGTGCTGCTGGGGATGGACACAAAGGAAAACAGGTTTGCTGAGGTTAATGGTAATTAAAAATAAATCGTCATGGCTGCTTTTAAGCCAAGTTCTAACTGCAATTATTAGTGAGAAAAACACCTCGAAAACCAGACCCGAATCTTTGCTTTGTTTAAAAGCACACATTTAAATTATATACACTTGCTGTTTATTTCAAGGTTCTGTCAGGGTTGTACTAAGCTCAAGTGGGAAGTGTATGCATGTACATGTATACACGCATATAAACCCACATCAAATAGGGAATTAGATGCATAATATCTGTTTGTTCAGCCCTATATCATATTCAGTCTGGGCACAAAATTTACTTTGTCTACCAATTAAAAGGTACTCCTCAAATTTACTTCATCTGGCTAGTGATTCCCAGCACATTGCAAGTAAAAGCTACCCATGTTTGCTGAGATAGTGTTATGGGTGATGCTTTAATGCTGTTACAGCAAGAAGGATAATTTTAGCCCTATTAAGTAGCAAAAAATCACTAGAAACAGGGATTTCATTTCTTCCCTTCAGATTTTTTTAAAGATGGAAGTACTTCTTTTGGAATTCTAACAATTAGAAAAATTCTGATCAAGTGTTATTTATATGAGATGTTGAAGTCTTCAGATGTGCTCTTGATGTCTGGCCTGAAATTGAAGACATACTTTATAAAGAAAACAAGTATTGTCTTACTTTTGTTGGGTTTGGAGGTAAAAAAAAAAAAGGACAGATTGTTGAGCGTAGCTTTGTTCATACGTGGGGTTTTTTTTGTTTGGGTTTTCTTTTTTTAAACACACTACATCAGTTGGTAGAATCAATTAAGAACAAACCAAGCCAGTGTCTGCTCTTAGCAGAGCTCCTGCCATCCATGTTCTGGCGTACCTTCCTCAGAAGTCATGATAATCCACAGT
>NW_010423064.1:2400-4337 GCF_000710305.1 Buceros rhinoceros silvestris
CACCCTTCATGAGTATGGTGCACTGCAGGTGCAGATCAGAGCTGCAACTGAATGGGCTTTGCTTGTGATTGAGCATGTTTCTTTGTGAGCAGTCGGGAGCACTATTTTGACTGAATGCATGTCCACAGATGGGTGAAGTTCAGTCCTGAGCACAAGACTAACTTATAACCAGTAAATTGCTTGGATCCCATATAACACTAAAATTTTACATGTATGTGCCATTTGGAGAAGAAAGCCTGTAATTTGGGCAATCAAATTTGAAACTTGCAATCACAAATGACTATGTGGAGAGGGGTTTCCTCGAACATAAGGGTCTTGTTTTTCAATTTGATTCATCTAATCAAACTTTTTTTTGCTAAATCTGGCTTTGTGATATTTTTTTCTCCTATGAAAATGAGGTAGGATTATTTTTGTTGACTCCTGAATGGTCACAGAAGCACTCCACAACATTTCAGAATGCATTCAGAAACTACTCGAGATCCACAAAACTAGAATACCTGCAAAAGCCTTTAAATACAAACCAGCTGTTTGCTGTAGCCCTCCTCTCCAACCCAATAGACCTGCACCCCAGTGAATTATTCTAGACAAGAGACATAACGGGCAAAGTAAGGTAAGGGACTTCCTAGACTGCGCTGCTCCACAGAAACTGCTTTCCATTTTCATACACAGTAGTTTTTATAGATTTACTAATAACAACTGAAAACTTAAACCTGCCTGAGGTTTACCATGCAGGGATTGTCTAGTGAAAGAAAAAAATGTGAAAACACACTAAAACCTTTGATAGGTATCAAGGTGGAGTTAGTGCATTGAAGTAGTTAGATTTATTTAGTAGACAATAAAAATAAAAAACAGCTCGCAAAACAATATTTTGGGTGAAATTCTGGCTCTGTTGCAATGAACTTCATCCAGTCTGCGGTCTGGAGTAAGATTTTCTCCTACAGCAGCATCTGAAATGTCTGATCTGCTATAGCAGATATAGTTTCCGAGTCATCTTTCATGATACCTTTTCATTGACTGTAAAAGAAGCTGAATCAGACTAATGAGCTGACCCTTTTCTTCATTTCTGAACAAATTATTCCATAGCTAAATGTATAATATGATAGATTTAATCAGTTTTGATAGTGCAGGCAATAAAGTAGTATTAAAACCTGTCAGGAGACCTTTTGAAATTTTAATAATAATAATCAGGTAATTAGAGTCAGTTCAGTGTTTTTCCAGTAGTAGTGTATGCTTTCCTTCTATTAAATCAAACCTGAAGTAAGCAAAAAGTTTAATAAATCTGGAATAAATTAATTTACTTCCTTCCCTTACTCTGGAATTTGTTGGTTAACTGGTTCAAGAAGTTCCAGTCACTCGTATTCCTCAAAATATCCCACCAAAGGTAATATATTGTGACAGTGTTGTGCATCACAACTATGTTGTCTCTGTATTATCATGAAATCCTGATCCTGATGGAAAAGTAATTCTTTAGATAATTTTCTAGATATTAAAAATACTCAAACCTCAAGTGTTTATTGAAGTGGGCAGATAAAGTCATGACCACAGGCTGGTGAGTCTAATGCATGTCTCAGCTTTGTGTGTGTGAATGTTAGAAGAATGAAAGAGGAAAACCAGCACTGGAACAGGTTGCCCAGAGTAGCTGTAGAGGACCTTCCTTGAAGGTTTTCGAGACTCAGCTGAACAACCCTAAGCAATCTCATTTGGATTCAGTATTGACCCTGCATAGAGCAGGGTGGACTAGAGACCTCTGGAGGTCCCTTTCAGCCTGAATAACTCTGTGATTTTCTGATTCACCTCTGTGATTTCTTTCACCTCTTGAAGTTGCCACTGTAGGGAGCGATATTACAACATCAAACATGACTCTGACACATCATTCCCAGCAGGTAACACCATCCAAGGTTAGTAGTGTGCTGAATGATGTCATATCACAATAGGGA
>NW_010423064.1:4493-13666 GCF_000710305.1 Buceros rhinoceros silvestris
TTTATTACCTCTCATTTAGCCAGAGAAACACTTAATTGATGAAATTATTAAATAGAGACTTCAGAAGGAGTGAATGAGCAAACACTTTTTTTTTCTAATGACTGTGGTAACTCCTGACAAAGGCTAAAAATGTTTGGTCCATAGTGATGTTCTTAGCTAAAATATCCTCTGCTGTCTTTCCAGAGGGTTCACAACTGCTTCAGTTTTCCTTGTTTTATTTCCCTTCTCTACCAGTATCTTCAGAAGGCTTCTTGGACTAAAATCCACAGTCAAAAAAGATGTCTGTATCTCATCTTTGCATTGATGCTACTTACTGCCGCTAAGATGACTTAGAAGTATAACTGCTCTGGAAGCTTCTAGCTAAATTTTATGACAGAAAAATTACTGTTTATGTTGACGAAGTCAAGGAAAAAGTTATTTGTCAAGTCAAAATATTTGTTTAGAGTTGGTCAGAGGCTAATCTGTCTCAGCTAGCAAGCTGTTCCATAGAAATTCATCGTTCGGTAGTTTATATCTTTGCTCTCTATCATATACCAGACTCCTATACCAGTCTTCTTAGCAAGAAGAAGCAATATCACATCTTTGATCATACCTCATCTGGCAAGAGACATCAGATTGTCTCCAGAAAACATGCTGATACGTGTATCTTATGGGAGAATTCCTTGTTCTTTTGTCAATTCTGCTAGCAAGGCAATTGGATGAAGAACATCAAAGTTAAATTTACCATAGTAGTAAAGTCAAAGAATTCCTATGGCAGACAGAGGTACTCGTAATTCCTATGTCCTGAAGATACCTGCTTCCTTTCCATCAAAACAGTCTAGTTGTATTCTATTTTGTTCTATAAGTAACGGAAACGTGTTTCTCTGTTTCCAGATGATTGGAAAATGTTTGCCCTTCTGGCATTTCTCTTTGGATAGAGATTAGACCAGTTGGGTATGTTATCCTAAAAATGGATTACCAAAATTTTCTGTCTTTGAGGATTATGGTATGAGTAATTGAAAGACTGCAGAGTAGCACCTTTCTTGTAAGGCCTACTGTAAGCCCACTTCCTGATGTCCTATTGCCTTCTACTCTCTGAAAGTCGCTTGTGCTGCCAGTTCCAGACTTTACTGCTAATGTGCAGTTCAATCTATATGTCATCTCTCCTGTCTGCAGTCACACGCTATCAAAACTGCCACTGTTTTGGAACAGCGCAACTTGATGAAACCAGGAATAAAAATAGGAAAGATCAAGGAAAAAGAAGTTTTCAGAGATGAGGGGCCCAGAAATTCTGGTCCACTGGATTTATCCCAAGTTTTACTATTTTAAGTATAGATTGCGGTATTTTTCTGTTCAAGAAATAATGCTGTAATCATGTCAAAACCAATTATCTTTTTATTAATTTTTCCAGTCAGATCTTTTTGTGCCTTGTAGAGGGTGAAGAATAAAAGATCGAACAATAGTGAGGCTGGACTCTGTTGGTAAGAGGTAGCTTACCCTGAAAATAATTTGACAGTTAAGAGCATGTCACTTTCTATAGAAAAAAAGATACAAGAATGGGTATTCCTTAAAAACGGCAATGGCAAAATAAGTTGTTATTTTTCCAGAAGTACAAAGGTGAAAATCTAAGGTGTATAGCTGGAATTAATATGAAATTTTATGCCTTAGGTTAGTGTAACAGTGATTCTACCTCCAATAATGTAAATTGGAAGCCTGAGAAGGACATTCCCTTCAGGAACAAAGCCTTAAACTTGCCTGTGTTCTGTTGTTTGATAGTGCACATAAATGTGAACCTTTTTTTCCTGTGCAGCTTTGTCTATGCAGATCTCCGAGTCAAGAGAATGATGTAATAATGTTACATTCATCAGCAGTAGCCTATTGTCTTCGTAGACAACTATGAAGTAGTAGTCTTCATAGTAGTCTATGAAGACTTGGAAAGCTGGCAAATTGCCCAATATTGATTTCAGACAACGGAATAGTAATTGCTTACTTTATGTCCATATAAAGTTATGGCTAAGTATTCCATTTGCATTATCTTCCACTGTTAAAGGGCACAAGTTATGATCTTTTAAATTTTTCATCCTTTGCAGGTTTTCCATTTTTTTTCCTGTTGTCTAGCTGTAGCAGTATGGAAAACAAAATTGGCGTGAGATGAGAGAAAAGACTACAGGAAAAAGAGCTTAGTTATAGTCACATCAGTTTTTGTCCTCTGGCACATTAGTTCCACTTAGTCACACCGAACTTATCAAAGTTCATCTAGTACCACCTGCTCAAAAGGTACATCACTGTTCCTTTCTTATCCTGTTCTGTAGTTACTGTTTATTATTGTTAGTTTTTTAATAACTGAATATGTTAAATTACTGTGCACTGTGTTGTGGTACTCAAATCAAAGGAAGACCTAAAATGTCTTATTTTAAGATGTGATGCATGCTCCATCCCTAATTCATAGCATTTAAGAGTGAGAGCAGAGAAAAAGGTGCAGATGTATTTTGCTTTACATTTCAGGCTTTTTATAAAGAGAAATCCCAGTCTTGTATGTACTGAGGTAAATTGTAAAGCCTTCATTAACTACCTCAAAGCAAGAAATTGGTGCAGAAAAAAATGGGAAAAAATAACCTTGAATAATCCAAAACTTATATAAAACCCTCTGTCTGATAGACACCCTTCTGGACCATGCAGTAATTACACACAGAAATTATGACCTTTGGAATGAGAACTCCTTTTGAGTGCTCTTATGTAAAGATGTAATTGGGCTATAAAGTCTTTATAAAAATTTATGAAAGAAATTTAACTGAATGAGTCTGGTGGATAGTTTCGAAACTTATCTCAGTCACTTTGCTGAATTTATAACTTAAAATTTCTCTGAAGTGTTAGCATTGCCCCATCTATGTAATGCCATTCACTAAGGGAAGGGATCAGAATCTTCTCCAGAAGGTTCTATTTAGAGACATCTTTGCTGTCCATTTGTTTCTGACAACTAAAGGACACAGAATGACCAAGACTACTGGAAGTGACGGGTAACCTTTGATGTCCACCATAACAAATCACGAAATTATGTCTTTTGAATGGTAACAGCCCATAATTGTCTCAGGAACTTAATAACATCTTTGGCTGAATATGCAAAACGGAGGCACTCAGTCACAAGCCATGTATAATGATCATGAACTTTTAGAATTAAATCTGTGTAAGGCTTTCAAACAACTGAAATTCACACATTTATGGTTTTGTCTGTTTCCTCCTTTCATCCTGAGTCCATCTTCTTTGTGGACTCTGAAAATCTCATAGACTGTTTTGGAAAGTTTGAGAAACAATTAAGAGTTAATCCTCCAATTTTTTTTTTTCCATTTTCAAATTACTCTGTAAATTAAAAAAAAAAAAGTTTTCCTTTATTCAGGTACATGATACATGATAAAACTCAAGTTTAGAAATGTTGATAGCTCACTTAAGTTTTTGCAGCCGTTTGCTCATGAGAGTGTTGTCTTGCAGTTCCTCTGCATTCAGTATGATTTCCTGCTGCCGGCCAAGTGGGTGTTGGTACAGTCCTGACTGTAGGATGTTGCTGCAGTCCTAACTGTAAGAATACATAGTTGCAGTAATTATAAACAACAGTTTTACAAAAAAGATTCCTAGAACAGCTACTGTCCTTTTCAATGTAAACCTGTTTTTGTCTGCCACAGTGGCAATTTTAATGCGAGCAAGCAGTATTCCATTTGATTTTTTGTAGGTGGTGTCCTCAAATGACATAGAAAGGATTTCCCTTTCCCTCTGCCTTCCTAGCCATGGTTTATTTCTGACTTTAAAATCTATTGATTCATATGAAAGTTACTATTTAAAAAAAAATTGTTTTGGATTTTTGTTTGTTGTTCTTCCACTGTAATGTATAGCTGGAGAACGACTTCTATTTACTTGCTTTCAAAATGTGGCAATTCAATTTTACCAGGCAGTATTAAGGTAATGTTGGTTGAAAGAATCTCTTGTATGTTGGATATCAGATATAACTAATATTGTACTGGCAGAGTTCAGAAGGTAGTGGTTAGGGTCTTGCACTTGTTCTGTCAATCTGGTAAGATTCTTAGGCACATGCTTAACTGTAAATATACGAAGAATCCCCCAAAATTCATGGCATATAAATAAATTTATAAATAAACTTAAAGAAAGCAATTGTCTCGTAATTCCCTCGATATATGCACAGAGCAGAAGTCTATTACTTCTGAATAAAACACTGCTCTTGTTTGTTGAGGATAAAGAGGGACAAAATAGGAGCTCCAGAATGAGGGGAGACATGTACACAGGTAGAGAAAGGCATGTGATAGTAAATGTATGAGAATGTTAGTTACACTATTACACTGATTTTTTTATGTTGCTCCTTTTGGAGGACAGGAATATTTCTGAAATCACAGCAGTTCAGTGTATGGATGTAGTGTACCCTGCTCTTTGTAAGACTTTACGTTCGTTTGAAGAAAAAAATGTAGGCTTTTAAATAATTTGACTACATCTGAAAATTTTAGTCTACTTTCTTAAAGGGTTTACTTTAGAAAAATATTAACTTATTCCTTTAATTAATCTACATTATTGTGAATATTGTTTGCTTTGAAAGGATGTTCAGAGATCAATTCCACAGAAGGATCTGGTTCCAGTATCCATTTTACTTTTCATTTTATTCTTAGAAACTATTTGATTCTGTCATAATGTATCTGGGTGCCTGAGTATACAGAACATATGACACAACTCTCTTCTCATACAATAAATGTCTATGTCTTTTTGCTGAAGTGCTTTCTTCCTGCCCTTGCCAAACCAAGGATTTAAGCTACTGCAGACTAACCACATCAAGAACATCAAACTATGCCAGTAAACTTCTGATAAGCCATTGGTACAAGTTCCATTTATTTTTGTCTTCAAGTACACTGCTGTTCTTCACATACCTAGCAATGCTACCTCTAGCAATTGTTTAAATATTTTTCACTTTTATATTTCAGACATAATGCAGCAGTCTTCTGATCTGGGTACCCAAGAATGGGGTTTTCAACAATATACAGGAATAACATTTTTCAATAATCTTTCAATTTATGTGCATTTCATAATGCTTTCAGCATATTGTGTTTTATATACTTCGCTCAACTGCACACAGCTTAAAAGTTACTTCTTCACTTTTTTGACACTGAGGAACTGATTCATTGTTCTGCTGGTTATTTCTAAATAAGAAATGTGTAGGAAAAGAAAGCATCATTTGAATGCATAGTTGTGGTACAATACTATATCTCATGATTTAGAAATCTAAACTGAGCTACAAAGAGGCAGACACCTGTTCCTAAATGAAAGGGATGGCACTCCATTGAGTCCACCATCAATCAGGTGAACTTTCAAAATTCCTTGGAAGGAAGGAGTTATACAAGCACAAATAATAAAAATAATAGTGAGGAAAACTGAAACTAATACAGCTTTTGTAAGAGTTTTCTACACTATTACTTTGTCTAGAGGATTTCAATGCCAAATGGGAATTAGTCATTCAGTGATTTTTCTTTCAACAGAAACTAAAGAGGTTAAAAAATGATTACGTGTCTAAGCATACAAGTAGAAACAGATACAGTAAAATTGCCTAAACTACATTGAAGTTAGCTTAATATTTTTCAAATACATGACCTGGAAGCCTAACTACATTTTTTTTTTTCCATTACAACCAAAAATCTCAATCAATTTTGAATCTGAATTTTTTTACATTTTTTTTTTCAGCAGGTATTATCTTTTTGTTATTTCCTAACTTTTGAGTATTTGATTTTTGTATGTGTAAGTATATATTTGTATATGTAATATGTATGTATATGTATATATATGTGTGTATATGTATACATATATATGTATTTGTGTGTATAATAATGTATAATATGTATAACATGTATAATATCTATATATCACAGGGAAATAAATCCAGCTTATTACCAATGAAAGTGAATGACCAAATAGAGATGTGTCCATCACTGTCATATCTTCTTATCTTTTTTGTGTTAGTATTTATTTCCTCGTGCCAGTGATTTCAAATTCTTTAACATCCTGCTAAAGCATGAGCCATTGAAATTTTCAGGATGTGGTGTGTTGCAAGAGGAAAAATATATGTGTTGTGTATCTACTGGATGCAACAATGGATAAAGAGCAAGTTATGGACTGTCACTGTTTTAGGTAAAACACATTAAATTGATGGTAAAAACATTAGTTGACCTAAATGCTTTCCAACCTGCCGTATGGGTGCCTCTTCATCTTAGATACCAAAAAGGCAGACCGATGAGCTAAGCACACTTTTCTTCTAGCCACACAAGACATGCAGAGGCTAAGTCAGAGTATGGGTTTAAAAACCCAAAAGACAAACCAAGATTTAACAGTAACGGTAACAGTAGTATTGTATCAAGAGCCAGTTCCAAATTCAGGCCTTGCTCTAAGAGTTCATTCATTATTTGTCATGCTTAGAAGTCTAATATAGAAAATAGTGAAAGAGAGGACATTTGGCTTTCAGTTGTAATGTGGTACTTACTGATAATTCAATTGAATCAACATAAATTAATCGTGTTGCCTACTAAAAGATGATTCCTCATCTCCTGTTCCATATGAAGACAACTGATCTAACGTCAATAGATAATCGTTGGGCAAGGACTTGTGAATACATGTGCAATCACTTAGTACCTCTGTGTTCAAGGTATAGTCATACACTTAGATATAAGGGGGCAATGAGAACACTCACATTACTGTCTGAAAACAGAAGCATGACCAAAAGAGAGTCTTTTTGCAGTGTCTTTTGTGGATACTAAAATGATCTCAACTGAGGAAAGTGTTCTTTGAGGTATCAGACCACCGAGATTTGCTGCTGAGGTAGAAAATACGTTTATAGAAAGGTTTTAGGTGTGCTGCTCACTAATTCTTTTACTGTCTAAAAATGTATTTTTTAATGTCCTTGTTTTTTCCTGCCAATCACATAATCAGTTAGTCCCTGTTTCTTTTCTTGTGGGGTAAGCTGGCTTCCTCATTTTAGCAGTTCATCAATACAAAACTGATTTGAAGCTGAGCTGTATAATAATAAGCCTTTCAGCAGCCAGGCTTGACACTTGCCTTATAATTAAGGCCTTGATGGTTGTGTTGATGGCAAATGAAAGAAAATGGCTTTGTTCTCAATTCCAGAGGCTTGATTGCTGGTTCTCGTTCTCACCTGAATTCGACCCATTCTGCATTGTGCACATGATTGCTGGAGTGTGAGTAATTGCAGCGCTGGCAGATGACATTTTCATGAAGCACACTCTGCACTGCTCCAGAGGGAATTTGCAGAATTTATAGCTGGAGAAGCTCATCAAACATGGATTTAGGAAATGCCTATGTGAAAAGTGGGAGCCCACAACCAAATATCAGAGCTTTTCTTTTGACATTTGCTTTTATGTACAGGACTACTGTCTGCAACCTGTCTTACCTTATGGTAGCAGCCTATTCCTGACTAGATTTGGTGATTAAGTATGAAAATTCATTAACACTTATTTTTTTTTTAATGTTTTCTTATAATTTTTTGATTGCTTGAATAGAAGTCTCAGGAAAGGAGGTGGAAATGTCTTTTCTCATTTCCATTCATATTTTTACATTTCCCTAACCTTTCAACTATTTAAAAATTGTCATCTGTTTCATGATACTGATTGATGAAAATGTATGCTTGGTTTTTATTTAAATCCTTTTATTTTCTTAACCTTTTTGCATTACAGCATATTTTGTTTATTTTAAATGAAAATGAATGTACATTTAAAATAGTCACAAAGGCTTCTACAGTGGAAATTTACTTCAGCAATTATAAATCAGATCTTAAGAAAGAAAACATTAATGACTTTTATATTGACAAGTTCACAGATTTCAATGAAGGGTGTTTTTTGTGTTGTAAATAAGAATTGCATACTAGAATTTTACGTTATAGGTAACATATGCCATGATATGCATAATCTTTCCTTTGCTCTGCTGTAGTACTTCTGCCTTTTCCTCTCCATCTGACAGTCTTTGTTCCTGTCTTGTATTCACCATGTTCATGTCTGAGCCCCTGGTGCTCCTCTTCCCTTTTGTAACACAATAGCTCTTGGATGACTACCCGTAGGTTATTGCTGAGGTTGTATCTTTCCCAGCACCTGAACCAAGAGAAACATTTATGGAATCCTGGTGACCTTTTTCAATCACAGCTGTTTAGGCTGTCACCAGCTTTGCATGTGAAGCTTTGTAGCTGGTGTGACTCGGACATATTTTTACACTGCTGTCTGTCTGGCAAGCCAAAATATCTGCACCTAGTTTTTAATATTTCTTGAAGCTTCTCAATCATGGCAAGTAGAGAGCATTTCCTCCCTGTATTTGGAATTACTGAAAGTGCTGAGCAATTGAATGATTGAAGGTTGCAGCTTCTTTTTAATTAGGCTTATTGATTAACCCCTAGGAAAAGTTAGGTGAGAAGTCCTTTGAATTTCTGCAATAGCTGTTTGATTCAGAGTAGTGCTGATTATTTAAAATACACAGAAAAAAATCTGAGGTTTAAGCTGATGATGTTAAAGTGCCTGCTGTTTTAGGGCCTAACATCCTCATTTCAGTAATAGATCTCTATATCAATACTAATAAATGGCAACAAGAGGAGAATCAATCTAAACTGATGACATTTGTTTTAATTTATCCTATAGCACTCAAGAATTCGGTAGCACAAGGGGAGACGTTTAAAGTGTCTTATCTAAGTTTGTGGATGTTACGCTGCTGTAATTTACAAAACATAGATTTTTTTTGTTGTTGTTGACTTGTATGGGAACAAGATGGAACCTGCTGTAAATACGTCTTGGTTTTAGTCATACATAGTAGATCTCCTAATATACTTCCAATACCAGTGTTAAATTCTGCTATTCATCTAAAATGTTCCTTGGGGACTCAATACATTCAGGTTCAGATCCTCTGAAGTACTTAGGCAATTAATAATTTCTGAGAATGTGGATCTCAGAGAGTCACTTCCTGTCTTTTGAAGCCATGAAAATAATCACACTGGAGGTCTAAGGCATGAGAGTTGGACGAAAGTCTGTAGTTCTTCATTGTGTCTCTTACAGTTACTACTGGAAAGCTGAGGTGAGGCTGGATGCTTTGCTCTTGCTGATACTCCTTTTGCAGAAATGTTAGGGACCAGTGTACATTATGGCAGGCTTTTTGGGGCC